>NC_141873.1:88911461-89062976 GCF_056163025.1 Triticum urartu
GATTCCCCCCAACTTCAGGTTGGTGATTGGAGTCAGTAAGTTCACCGGAGAGTCCAAGCCTGACACCTGGATCGAAGACTACCGAGTGGCTGTCCAGATTGGTGGCGGCAATGATGAGGTGGCCATGAAACACCTTCCTCTGATGTTGGAGGGCTCGGCTAGGGCGTGGCTGAATCAGTTGGCGCTTGGCAGCATCTATACTTGGGAAGATCTCGCCCGAGTGTTTGTCAGAACGTTTGAGGGTACTTGCAAGCGGCCAGCAGGTTTGACAGAATTACAGTGTTGCGTCCAGAAACCGAATGAAATTTTGAGAGATTATATCCAGAGGTGGATCACCCTGCACCACACGGTAGAAGATGTGTCTGATCATCAGGCAATTCGTGCTTTCAAGGAAGGCGTCAGGTACCGAGAGTTGAATCTGAAATTTGGTCGGACAGGAAACATGACTTTGACTCGGATGATGAAAATCGCCACCAAGTATGCCAATGGTGAAGAGGAGGAGCGACTGCGGAGCAGCAAGCACAAAGCAGTCGCCCACGAAGCCGGAGGAGGAAACTCCAGTCGGAAACAAAAACGCAAGGCCGAACCAGCTGCTCCGGGTGAGGCCTTGGCTGTGGTTCAAGGAAAGTTCAAGGGGAAGCCCAAAGGGCCGTGGAACCCCAAGAAAGTAAAAGATCAAGATGGAAATGACATGTTGGATCTGCCGTGCCATATCCACACCAAAAAAGACGAAGAAGGTAATTTCATTTACCCGAAGCATACCACTCGACAGTGTCGGCTCCTGATCCAGCATTTCCGAGAGAAACAGCCCAAGGAAAAGGAGAAGGAGGCAGACAAGGCTGAGAGAGAAAGGGAAGATGATGATGGTTATCCTCACGTGAATTCCACTCTGATGATTTTTGCTGATGTTGAAAACAAGAGTCGATTGAAAGTCATCAACAGAGAAGTAAACATGGTCGCTCCGGCGACACCCAATTACTTGAAATGGTCGCAGACTGCCATTACGTTCGACCAGTCTGATCACCCAGCGCACATCGCCACCCCTGGGAGGCAAGCGCTGGTGGTCGACCCGGTGGTCGAAGGCACTCGACTGACAAAGGTCCTGATGGACGGTGGCAATGGCCTAAACATTCTGTACGTAGAAACGTTGAAAGGAATGGGCATTCCGATGTCCAGACTCAGTGAAAGTCACATGAGTTTCCATGGGGTCATCCCAGGCAAGAAGGTTGCGTCCCTCAGTCAGATTGCACTCGACGTGGTTTTCGGTGATGCCAAAAATTACCACAAAGAAAAGTTGACGTTTGAAGTCGTGGATTTTCAGAGTGCGTATCATGCAATTCTGGGTAGGCCATCTTATGCACGATTCATGGCTTGACCTTGTTACGTGTACCTCAAACTGAAGATGCCTGGTCCCAGAGGAGTGATCACTATCTCTGGTAATCGGAAAAAGGCGGAAGAGTGTTTCCAGAAGGGCTCAAAGATCGCCGATGCGCAGATGGCCGTGGCAGAATTGCAAGAATACCAGAAAAATGTAGACCCAAGTGACTTGTTGCGAGCCAAGAAGCCAGCCACGGATTCAGCATTCCAGTCATCTGGCGAGACGAAGTCTGTTCACATTCACCCGACGGACCCCAATGCAGCTCTGGCCCACATTTCGACCATGCTCGACTCCAAATAGGAAGAAGCGCTCATCCAGTTCCTCCGTGAGAACTGGGACATCTTTGCATGGAAGCCTTGTGACATGCCAGGTGTTCCCAGGGGACTGGCTGAGCATCGTTTGCGAGTCGACCCGAAAGTGAAACCAGTCAAAGAGCATCTTCGATGGTCCGCCGTCCAGAAAAGAAAAGCAATCGGCGAAGAGGTGGCTCGGCTTTTGGCAGCTGAGTTTATCCGAGAGATTTACCACTCCAAGTGGTTAGCCAATGTTGTCATGGTCCCAAAGAAAGATGACTCACACTCCGCATGTGCATCGATTTCAAGCATATCAATCGGGCCTGCCCGAAAGATCACTTCCCTCTCCCTCGCATCGATCAGATAGTCGACTTGACTGCTGGGTGCGAGCGTTTGTCCTTTTTGGATGCCTACTCCGGGTACCACCAGATCCATCTATACGGACCCGATGAAATAAATACAGCTTTTATCACCCCGTTCAGGTGCTTCTATTATGTCACAATGCCATTCGGCTTGAAGAACGCCGGAGCCACATTTATGCGAATGATTCAGAAGTGCCTGCTCACTCAGATCAGTCGGAATGTAGAAGCATACATGGATGACATTGTGGTCAAGTCACGTAAAGGTTCTGACCTGCTGACCGACCTCGCCGAAACCTTTGCCAACCTCAGAAGGTATGATATCAAGCTCAATCCATCAAAGTGCGCGTTTGGAGTTCCAGGCAGAAAGTTACTCGGTTTTCTTGTTTCCGAACGAGGAATCGATGCTAACCCAGAGAAAGTAGGCGCTATACTTCGGATGAAACGCCCTGTGCATGTGCATGATGTCCAGAAGCTTACTGGTTGCTTGGCCGCCCTAAGTCGATTCATTTCTCGCGTCGGTGAAAAGGCCCTGCCTCTCTACTGACTGATGAAGAAATCAGATGCGTTCGAGTGGACTCCAGAAGCTGATACAGCATTTGCAGAGCTAAAAGCCCTGCTTTCCACCCAGCCGGTGCTTGCTGCTCCAATCAGCAAACAGCCTCTTTTGCTTTATATAGCAGCCACTGGACAAGTCGTCAGTACAGTACTTACGGTCGAGCGAGAAGAAGAAGGAAAAGCGTACAAAGTTCAACGCCCAGTTTATTATATTTCTAAAGTCCTGACCCCGTCAAAGTAGAGATATCCTCACTATCAGAAGCTTGTCTATGGAATTTACATGACCACGAAGAAGGTTGCACACTACTTCTCAGATCACTCTATTATAGTCGTCAGCGACGCTCCATTGTCAGAGATTCTGCACAACAGGGATGCAACTGGTCGAGTGGCAAAATGGGCGATTGAACTCCTTCCCTTGGATATCAATTTTGAGGCAAAGAAAGCTATCAAGTCCCAAGCAATAGCAGATTTCCTCGCCAAGTGGATCAAACAACAACTGCCGACTCAAGTTCACTCGGAGCACTGGACCATGTTCTTTGACGGATCCAAGATGTTGAACGGTTCTGGTGCTGGAGTAGTTCTGGTATCCCCCCGAAGAGACAAGCTCATATATGTCCTCCAGATTCACTTTGATTCCTCCAACAATGAAGCACTCCTGTATAGGTTGCGCATGGCCATCTCACTCGGCGTCCGTCGCCTCATGGTCTATGGCGACTCAGATTTGGTAGTTAATCAAGTGATGAAGGAGTGGGACGTCAAAAGCCCAGCCATGACTGGTTACTGAAACGCGGTGAGAAAGCTTGAGAAGAAGTTCGAGGGGTTAGAACACCACCACATCCCCCGATTGAAAAATCAAGCAGCCGATGAATTGGCAAAGATAGGTTCCAAGAGAGAGGCCATTCCCAGCAATGTGTTCTTGGAGCATATTCACACGCCGACAGTTCAGGAAGACCCTTTCATTGAAGAGCCCCCACAACCCAAGAGCGCCACGGATCCGATTGAAGTCGAGGTCCCAGCTATGGTCGACCTAATCATGGAGGTTCTGTCCATTACTCCCGACTGGACGGTGCCCTACATTGCGTACATCCTCAGGAAAGAGCTCCCAGAGGATGAAGAAGAAGCTCGACAGATCGTCTGCAGATCTAAAGCTTTTACTGTGATAAGAGGGCAGCTGTTCAGAGAAAGTGTGACTGGAGTCAGTCAGAAGTGCATAACACCAGAAGAAGGTCGAATGATCCTCAATGACATCCACTCGGGGACCTGTGGTCACCATGCGTCCTCTCGGGCCATCCTGGCTAAAGCATACCGAGCTGGATTCTATTGGCCACGAGCAAATGAGATGGCAGAAGATATAGTCGACAGATGTGAAGGCTGTCAATTTTACTCCAATATGTCTCACAAGCCAGCGTCAGCCCTGAAGATCATCCCCCTCGTCTGGCCCTTCGTTGTTTGGGGACTGGATATGGTTGGACCGCTGAGGACCGGCAGAAGCGGCTTCACTCACGTGCTCGTTGCAGTCGACAAGTTTACCAAATTGATCGAAGCCAAACCCATCAAGAACCTTGACGCTAGCACCGTTGTCAGTTTTATCAGAGAATTGACGTTCCGATATGGAGTCCCACACAGCATCATCACGGACAATGGATCGAACTTCGATTCCGATGAGTTCAGAATTTTCTGCGCCTCTCAGGGCACTCGAGTCGACTATGCTTCTGTTGCTCACCCGCAGTCGAACGGACAAGCAGAAAGAGCCAATGGCCTAATTCTCAAAGGACTAAAGCCCCGACTGATGCGTGATCTCAAACACGCAGCAGGTGCTTGGGTTGATGAACTTCCGTCAGTTCTGTGGGGCTTAAGGACAACTCCTAATCGGTCGACTGGAAGAACTCCTTTCTTCTTAGTCTATGGAGCCGAACCTGTTCTGCCAAGTGACTTGCTCCACAACGCACCCCGAGTTGAACTCTTCTCTGAAGCAGAAGCAGAGCAGGCCCGGCAAGATTCAGTCGATCTTTTAGAGGAGGAAAGAGAGATGGCCTTGATCTGCTCGACCATTTATCAGCAAGATTTGCGTCGATTCCACGCCAAGAATGTGAGGGGTCGGGCCTTTCAAGAAGGAGACTTGGTTCTTCGAGTGGATCAGCAGAAACCACACAAGCTCGCTCCAACTTGGGAAGGCCCCTTCATCGTCACCAAAGTTCTCCACAACGGAGCATACCATCTTTACAGTATCGAGCATCAGAAAGACGAGCCACTGGCTTGGAACGCGGAGCTGCTCCGCCCCTTTTATACTTAAACACTCGTTCGAATAAAATGTAATAAGCAACACCTTTTGTAATTCGTTTATCAAAGACAAGAGCTTACGGTTCTCTCATTCGATTGTGTTGTTCTTATTTACTCCTGAAATCCCCCAGTGGGTGGGCTTAGTCGCGAATCCGTTCCGCCTAAGTTCGAAAAAATCCTACCGAGTGAAGAGCAATCCTTCCACTCGGGGGCTTAGCTGCAGTCGAGCACTCGCCTAAGTTCTCTCACTAAGAGGCTTAACGGCAGTCCAGCACTCGCCTAAGTTTGGAAAAATCCTACCGAGTGGAGAGCAATCCTCCCACTCGGGGGCTTAGCTGCAGTCCAGCACTCGCCTAAGTTTGGAAAAATCCTACCGAGTGGAGAGCAATCCTCCCACTCGGGGGCTTAGCTGCAGTTGAGCACTCGCCTAAGTTCTCTCACTAAGAGGCTTAATGGCAGTCCAGCACTCGCCTAAGTTTGAAAAAATCCCACCGAGTGGAGAGCAGTCCTCCCACTCGGGGGCTTAGCTGCAGTCGAGCACTCGCCTAAATTCTCTCACTAAGAGGCTTAACGGCAGTCCAGCACTCGCCTAAGTTTGAAAAATCCTACCGAGTGGAGAGCAGTCCTCCCACTCGGGGGCTTAGCTGCAGTCGAGCACTCGCCTAAGTTCTCTCACTAAGAGGCTTAACGGCAGTCCAGCACTCGCCTAAGTTTGAAAAAATCCTACCGAGTGGAGAGCAGTCCTCCCACTCGGGGGCTTAGCTGCAGTCGAGCACTTGCCTAAGTTCTCTCAATAAGAGGCTTAACGGCAGTCCAGCACTCGCCTAAGTTTGGAAAAATCCCAACGAGTGGAGAGCAATCCTCCCACTCGAGGGCTTAGCTGTAGTCGAGCACTCGCCTAAGTTCTCTCAATAAGAGGCTTAACGCAGTCCAGCACTCGCCTAAGTTTGAAAAAATCCTACCGAGCGGAGAGCAGTCCTCCCACTCGGGGGCTTAGCTGCAGTCGAGCACTCGCCTAAGTTCTCTGACTAAGAGGCTTAACGGCAGTCCAGCACTCGCATAAGTTTGAAAAAATCCTACCGAGTGGAGAGCAGTCCGCCCACTCGGGGGCTTAGCTGCAGTCGAGCACTCGCCTAAGTTCTCTCACTAAGAGGCTTAACGGCAGTCCAGCACTCACCTACGTTTGGAAAAATCCTACCGAGTGGAGAGAAATCCTCCCACTCGGGGTCTTAGCTGCAGTCCAGTACTCGCCTAAGTTTGAGACCCATCCCTATCTGTAAGGACGACGAGGTGCAGGTCGACTGCAACCTTCTTCTTCCGAGCTGCGGCACTAATACAACGTCCGCTCCATCCCTATCCGCAAGGACGACGAGGTGCAGGTCGACTGCCACCTTCTCCTTCGGAGCTGCGGCACAAATACAACGTCCGCTCCATCCCTATCCGCAAGGACGAAGAGGTGCAGCAAGCAAAGTCCATCCGAAGGCAAACACAAGCACATTCGGAGATAAACCAAATTCAGATAAATACTAAAAGGTTCCAAGCAGTGAATCTAAAGTACTCGGGCACCAAGCCCGAAGGAGTTTAATGATTACAGAAACCACTCGGCATTCCGAGGCAAATTTAAAGCGTATCCAAGTTTCATAAGATTGTTCACTCAGCCGGAGGAGGACTGGCAGGCTCCATGAATGAGTCCAGATCGATCCCATCAGCGATCCGAGTGGCGGCAGCAATGAAAGTCTCCATGAAGGACTGGAAGTCGTGCTTTTTGGTGTTAGCGACTTTGATCGCAGCCAGCTTGTCTTCACGAACCTCCTTGCAATGGACTCGCACCAGGGACAGCGCCACGTCAGCACCACACCGGGAGGAGGATTTCTTCCATTCTTGCACTTGGTCAGGGATCTCGTTCAGTCGAGTCATCAGAGATTCTAGATCATTCTAAAGCGTTGCCTCCGGCCAAAGCGTCGAATCGATTTGAGAGACAACCTCCTTCAGGCGTGCGAGCTAGCTTGTGGCACTGGCGATACGAGACTCCAGTCGGAGCACGTTCATCGCAGTTTCGTCGCAGATCGGAGAAGCGATAGGGTACGGACCTGTCTCGACCCTCCCAGTTTCTTCGTCAAAGTCTTGACAAAGTTCTGCAGCCAAGAGTCAGTTCAATCAACCAAGCAAAATCCGATGGCAAACATCAACACAGTCGGATTAAAAGAAATACCTCCCAGCACGAGATAAAGCTTCTTGGCGAGGGTCCTCAGATACGCTTCTGTGTCATTCCTCTTGCGGATCGCAGACTCCAACTTTTTGTTCAGGGCGACCTTATCCTTCTTCGGGCTGGTCACTTCGCGGTTAGCTTCATTAAGACAAGATGTCAGTCTAGTCACCTCTCCTTCAAGCGTTCCGACTGAAGCAAGCTTCTTCTCTGCGAGAGCGGTTTTGTCTTGGGCTGCTTTTTGCGCGGCGGCGAGGTCCGAGTCCTTCTTGTCCAGAGCCAACTTCATTTTCTCTACAAAAGAAATAATCGAATCAAAAAAGAGATCAAAGAGATATATTGAAATTCAGTCGGCAATCAGTTACCTTCCATACCAACGGCCTCGTCTTGAGCTTTTTTTAGATTTTGCTGAGCCAATTCCAAGTCTAAGTTGAGTTGCCTCTGCTTCTCTTCGAGTTCGGCAAACTTGGAGATAAGAGTACAAGACTTCTGCAGGAGGCAAGAGATAGGTCAATCAATAGGTTCGAAAGCAGTTCATTTCCGAATGAATAAAACCTAAAGAAGTGGACAACAAGTTGTTCAGACCCCAGTCGACTGCCAGCAGTCGACCGCGGTCTCGGGGACTACACCCAGTGGGTGCACTTGGCGTGCCCCCACCGGTTCTGATCCCACTCGCCCGGCCCGCCGGAGTCGAGTGCAAGGAGTAAAAAAAGAGAGAGAGAAAGAACAATTGCACCGTAAAGAAAAGAAGAACTCAGACCACAGTCGACTGCCAGCAGTCGACCGCGGTCTCGGGGACTACACCCAGTGGGTGCACTTGGCGTGCCCCCACCGGTTCTGATCCCACTCGCCCAGACCGAGTGGAAGAGCGAAACTACCAAAAATACAGCAACACCCTGTGGGTGCTCTAATTCAACGCGAACAACAGGAGATTGTGCAGAAGAAGATTTTTCGAGAACAAAAACAGTCGGAAAGTCTACTCACCTCGACGTTGGCCCGAAGAGCGGCACTAGCGTCGTAGGCAGCCTGACTGCTCTCATGCACTATCTTCACCCACTCCATCATCATATCAGCCTGTCGGATGGCTTCCGCAGCCGCTTCCGACTAGTTGTCTGGGACGGGATAGCTGGTGAAAAAATGTGTAGACGACCCAGGTGCAGCTGCTTGAGGCTCCGTGGTGTGGAGTTGGATAGTTGAAGGAACCACAGGCGCGGTCGACCGCGTGGGGTGCCCACTCGGCAAGGGTGCAGCGAACATCACAGCGGCCCTGGCTGCATCTTCAGCTTGACAGACGGGAGGCGTTGCAGTTGGTTCCTGCCGAGCCACCCTGCCAGCTATTACCTTCTTGCTCTTCCTAGGCTTAGGAGCCACATCTTCGTCATCGTCCGGAAGGTCAATGATGTTGGGTGGAGCTGCAAGACAGAACATTCGACCCCAAGTGAACCACTCGACCCTAAAAGGATCAAGAATCGAAATTGCAAGAGTTCATACCTGGGTTAGAGGTCACCGCATCCTCCATTTCCTCGTCTCGATACTGGTATGAAGAGGTCCCAGACGTAGCAGCACTGCAAAGGCCCGCATTCAATCGGTTACACCCAGTTAATTGAATCCACATAAAGGACAAGTCAGATGGTTACCCGGAGATAGTAGGAACGGTCACTTTGATCCGAGGCAAAGCTTTGGGCGGTTTGGAAGAGATGGCTTTCGGCACTTTCGGCGCTGGAAGCGGCGCGACCTTGGATTGATTTGGAGGCTTCTCGGTCGGCGTCGGGGAAGACGTCCTGGGGCGCTTCGAGGATTGCCCAATCGGCGCAGCCACCAAGTCCGGAGCGCGTGCCGGGTCATGAGTGTGCTTGGACCTCCTCTCCCTATGAGGAGGCGAGTCGACTTCTTCCTCATCGGTCGATTCATCGCTCTCCTCGTCCTCCTCGGCTTCCGAATGCTCCTCGCCGCTCTCGCCCCCGCTCCCTTCTTCTTCAGTGTCGGGATCCTGCACTCCGTTGGGCATAGAGTACATTTCAATGAGGGCCTGAAAGGATAACAATCAGAAGACATTCAGTCGACCACAAACGGGACATCACGTGGTGAATCGGAAAGATACTTGATAAAACAGAAATATACCTGCTCCGGCTGGCGCGAGTTGTCGAATGGAATCACCCTCCTGGATCCCTGAGGGTTGTCTTTGTTGCCAGTGATTCCCCTCAACCAGTTCTCCAAGATATCCTCGCTGACCTCCTCCGGGTGGATCCGAGTGGTATCTTCGAGCCCAGAGTACATCCACATCGGATGATCACGCGCCTGAAGAGGTTGGATGCGTCGACCGAGAAAGACCTCCAGCAGATCCATCCTAGTCACTCCGTCACGGACAAGCTGGACGACCCGTTCAACCAGCTCCTTGACCTGCGCCTTCTCTTCTGGAACTATCTTCAGGGGAGCAGGCTTCTCCACTCAAGCCAAGGAGAAAGGAGGAAGTCCAGTCGACTGGCCAGGGGTTGGCTGATCCTTGCAGTAAAACCAAGTCGACTGCCAGCCCCGGACCGAGTCAGGAAGGATCATCGCTGGGAAAGTACTCTTGCTCTTCATCTGGATCCCCAGACCACCGCACATCTGGATCACCCGCGTCCTCTCGTCACTCGACTTGGCCTTTTTGACCGACTGGGAACGGCAAGTGAAGATGTGTTTGAAAAGCCCCCAATGCGGTTGACAGCCCAAGAAGTTTTCGCACATGGACACAAAAGCGGCCAGATAGACTATGGTGTTCGGAGTGAAATGGTGGAGCTGAGCCCCAAAGAAGTTCAAAAAACTCCGGAAAAAAGGGTGGGGAGGCAGCGAGAATCCGCGATCTACGTGGGTTGCTAGGAGGACACACTCACCCTCTCTAGGCCGCGGCTCAGTTTCGTCCCCCGGGAGCCGAGCCGACTTGTGGGGGATCAATCCCCCCTCCACCAGGTCATCGACTTCGTCCTGCGTGATTGCCGAGCGGATCCAATCGCCCTGGATCCAGCCCGCCGGCAGGCCGGACCTCAACGAGGATCCGCCCCGGCTGGTCCGCTTGCCCTTCGCCTTCGCGGTGGCCTTCTTCGCGCGTTCCAGCGCCGCCGTCTTATCCTTCCCCATGGTGGCAGATGGAGCTCGAGCGGAGGTCCAGCGACGAGGCGGAAGCGAGAGTGGCGGAGAGATCGGGAGAAAGAGAAGAGAGAATGGTGGCGTGCGGAGCAGAGGCCTGGCCCGAGACCTTTTATAAGACCTTCCGCCGAGTGGCTGACTAGTGGACCCAAGCGATCTAAACAAATCCCGCAACAGTCGCGCGCGCAGTACGTGGCGAAAAAGGTGGCGCGGGGATCGAGAAGACTTACCTAATCCATCCCGATGACCTCGTTTCCTCTCGTCTGGCGCGCTTCCCAAAATTCGAATCCCGCGAGATCCGCGGAGAGCGGAACAACCTGTCAGACTGAAGACAAACACCCCTGGCGCGACCATGAGCACGTCGATGGCCTCCCCTGGCGCGACGGTCACCATGTCCGTCTTGTACGGCGTCGGGTAGTACCCGTCGGCTCCCACCACCGTGAACGTGTGCCCGGCGACCTTGAAGTAGTACTCCGAAAAGAGGGCCGTGTTCACGATCCGCAGCAGTATGTCTCCCCACGCACCACGTCAAGGACGAAGCTCTCCTCCGGCTTGCCGGAGCAGTTTGTGAGGTCGCCGAGCTTACCATCGATGGTCGTCGACAGCGAGTTGTCGGCGAAGTTATCGTTGTGCATCCTCTTAACGAGCTCGACGAGGTCGAGCTCCCACCACTCGCTGATAATGATGGGGACGTCTTTGGCGGGCGTCGAGAATGGGTACCTCCCGCCTTTGGGGCGGATGATGAAGGCGTCGGCGACTGTGGCACGAAGGCAGGTGACGTGGGCGTGCCATCACAACGTGCCAGCCTGGCCGGTGACATTGAAGCGGTACCAACCTGGCCGGTGACGTTGAAGCGGTACATGTGCTCGCCACTGGGAG
Source organism: Triticum urartu (assembly GCF_056163025.1). Lineage (NCBI taxonomy): Eukaryota > Viridiplantae > Streptophyta > Magnoliopsida > Poales > Poaceae > Triticum > Triticum urartu. The sequence continues at coordinate 88,922,541 of NC_141873.1, forward strand.
GGATGGGGCACTCGGTGACGAAGCCGGCGCCATCAGACCAGCAACTCCTGATCTGCCGGACGCCGTGCCAGTGGATGGTGAGCCCGTGAGGGAGACGGTTCACAACGTGGACGACAACCGTGTCGCCGTCGGTGACGTCGATTGTGGGGCACGGGAGCTGCCCGTTCACCACATAAATCTTGGTCGTGTTTGCACAGGTGCGTCTGGTTCATCTTGTGGACCTGAACGTCATTATAATCAAATAATTGATTGATCAATAGTGGTTCATCTCGTGCACCTGAACATCATTAATCAACTACTAACTGAGTGGTCATTAGTCAACTAATGAGATCTCATCTACCTCTACCCTAATATAATAATAAAGTAAATAGTGCTTCTGGTCGTCCGTCCAAATAATTGCCCTCGAATTAGCTATAAATTACCTGCTATGCCACCCATAAGTTAAGAAAACGATTCGGCTTTTATATCCAAAGGCGCCGCCGTGAAAAGTGGCTTTATACCTCTGATGCCCTATGTACAACACAGGCGCACTACTAGCTTGGTTGCTACAGGCTGTTCCTTCCACCCTGCAAACCAGGGTGTGACGCTCCTGTTTCTTTTTTTTTCATTGTCTTTTCTTTTCTTTTCTCATTTCTGTTTCAGTTTTTTCTTCCTTAAATTAATTTGACAATTTCAAATTATGAAAAGTTTCCAGTTATAACAGAATTTTAGAGAAATTATATAATGTGAGTGAATTAAAAAAACTTTGGGAAATCATAAAATTTTCGCTGTTTCAAAAAATGTTGGTGATTTTACGAAACTGTTCGCAAATTATAAAAAATCACAATCTGGAAAAACATGCCAGGAAGTAAAATCATGCTCATGATTTTCAAAAAAATGATTGTGTATTCAAAACATATTTGTGAATCTGGAAAAAAATGTCCATGAAATTTTAAAAGATATTCAAAAAATCAAATGTCTTTTGCGAAATTTAAAATTCATCCCCTAATTTTAAAAAGTCATCAATTGAAAAAATGTTAGCTGAGTCAAAAAAATATTCATGAATTCAAAATCTATTCATGCATTTCAATAAATGTTTCTCTAAACAAAACAAATGTTCGTGATTTTTTTAAGATGTCCTAATTTATAAAAGATGTTTGTCGATTCGAAAAACTGTTCGCCGATTCAGAAGTATTTTATGTCTAGGATTTGATTAGTTTTTGGAAAGTCTTTATATGTCTAGACATTGAGAGTAGTTCGTGGTCGATGAGATTCGTTTTAAAATATTTAAATATTTCCTTGCGCGAGACAATGGCATGTGTGTCGTGCAGGGATAAGCTCATTGCCTAGGGATTTACCACGTGCATGATGATCACGTGGATATTGTGTGGCAACATGGCGAGCCACCATGTTAAAATAGACGACACTCATATGTCCGGATATTAAATCATACTTATTTGGCTAGCATGTATTTTTTGTGTCTCCAATTGCAAAGCACGGACCCCTAGGGGGATTCACTACCAACATCATTAAAAATCTTTGATCTATTTCTTTTTTGTCTTAAATTTGATGTCTCGTGTTATTTGCTCTCTTGCATCATTTATTCTTAATTATCAATCTGTAAAACTGATGACATATTGGTGTAATTTGCTTGGACTTGAATTATTTTATTTTGGGTCTATAAATTTTATGATTTTTTTTACCTGTTACAACGCACGGGCACTTTTGCTAGTAACTAAGCAAGAGGTTATAAAGGAATCGCAAAAAGAAAGCTATAGATAGGAGTAGCAAAGCTATACCGTATGTACTCTATCCAACGTAGTAAGCCTAAGATTTTAGCGAGCCCAAAGCAAGATAATTGTCTTCACGACCTCCCAAAGTTAAACGAATCATGCTACAACTACGGACAATATATACCAAAGTTAAACCTACCATGAAGTGATCAACAACATGCCATAATTAACCAGATAGATAGTGTTGAAATATATTGCCATCCCTCCATCAGTTCGAACTTTTGGAGCAACTGGTCGATACATGAATTCAATATGGTATCCGAGCCAAGAGGTCTTCAGTTCAGTTCGGACTTTTGGATGAGTTGGCTGGAGCATGAATACGTCAACACTTCTCCTCACGTATGGCTTCCTCAGGTCTAAAAGTGAACCGAAAGCTCCGATACCATGTATAAATGTATGATCTAGCCAACACAACCAAAAGACCAATCTCATGAAAGAGACTAGGCAGCACATTATACGTCAACAAATAGATATATTATACTCACGACAAAGGTGTGCTCCACGATGGACACGTCGCCGCCGGACGCCGCCAAAGCCACAAAGACAACGACGCAGAAGATGGTGGCCGCCACGGAGAGCTTCTCCATGCTTGGTTGCTCTGCAAGCTTAGTGCTCTTCATCACTAGTTGGCTACCCAACTCGCTGCTCAGTGGAAGGATGATTTTGCAAAGCCTGAGCAATAGCCTATTTATACACTCGACGGCCAAGGCGTCGGCATCCAACGGCCGTTTGAAACCGCTGATCAGGCTAATCAAACCAAGCGATCGACATGAAACGCCATTGATAGCATCCATCACGCAAGCCCAGTAGATCACTATGCTATACTTTTTCGTACCCCGCAACCTTGTGGCATGCATGCAATATAATGGCAAATTTAACAAATTTGACTTGTGGACGAAATCAAATCACAGAATGAACTGTCCGTGAAACTATTTCACGGGCTGATTTTTTTGTGCGACGCCCGACACGAAGGCGCCACACTACACTGTGCAACGCCTCACAGATAGGTGTTACACGCCTGCCAGCGTTGCACCCCAGACTGTCTAAAAATTGCTAAGTCATTGTGCAGAGCCTAAGAGTTAGGCGCTGCACTATATAGTGTGGCGTCTAGCTCTCAGGCACGGCACTAGTGATTGCACTACAAAATGAAGCAACCACTAGTGCAATGCTTAGAAGCTAGGCGCTACACTGTATAGTGTGGCGCCTAACTCTCAGGCGCTGCACACTGACTTAGTAACTTTCGGATCACACAGGTGCGACGCTGGCCAGGCGTGTAGCGCCTATCTGTGAGGCGTTGCACAGTGTAGTGTGACGTCTTTGTGTCGGGCATCACACAAAAAGATCGGCCGCGTGAAATAGTTTCACGGGCAGTTTATTATGTGATTTGATTTCGTCTATAGGTCAAATTTGTCAATTTTGCTCAATATAATAAAAGTACAATGCATGGCTATTGCTATAAGCTAGCTAGACTGGCTCGTGGCTAGTGCCTAGAGATGGGGCTTCAAAGGAAGACAGTGATGTGAAGGGGGATTACAGATTAGCATCTTTGGCACGTACACTACTTTCCGTTGCGCCGGTAAGAGGCCACCTAGCCTTTCGCCTTGAGGGTAAATTAGTTTAGCAGTACTTGATAATCCAGAGACAATGACAAAGTCAATCGTGGCTATGAATTAAGCGACGAGATTTCCTCTAGCCGGCGTAAAAAAGTGCAGTGCGCACTGAGTTAACGCGGGATCAAAAGAGGGATGGAAGGAGAGTATTGTTTTTCAGTAACCTAATTAGGCGTTCATGAATGGGCATCAGCACGCAAATCAGTCGGCACTGTAGTACTTACTCCCTTAATGACCTAATAAAAGCTTTTAGATAGGCAGTACTCCCTCTGAACGGGAGAGAAGGAGCGGTGGCCTTCTTGAACCAGAGCAGCAGCGACCTACTATGCACTACTCTTTCTCACTGCCGGCGGCGCCCATGAACATGCAGACTTTATGGTCGTCGCTGCGGGGTGCAGCCTCAGTGATGTCCTCCTCATCATCATCGGTCTCGCCGAACACCGCCTTGTTGTCGCACTCCTTGCCGATGGCCGCCACCCCAGCCATCCGCTGTTGGTACCGTCAGCGAGCGAGGCGGATCTCATAGTCTGGCCGTGATGCTTTATTGGGCAATGGATACTGCACGGCGATGGATGTTCCACGCTGCAGGCAAGGCCTAGTATTTTAATGACTCGGATACGTAGATCTCTCGTTACCTCAGCAGCCTTCACTTATGACTAGGAGTGTGGCATAGCATGTAAAGAAAAAGGGTGTGTCTAGGACACATCTAGATGTGTTCTAGTTATTCATATCAAAGTGAGTGAATTAAGCAGAGAGAAAGGGAAAAAAGAAAAAGAAAATATCATACACAGATCTTAACATAAGATCAATAACATAAGACTTATATGTACAATAGTTATAGCACATCTAGATGTGCTTTAGCAAAACTGAAAGAAAAAAATGGAAATGGTAAAATTTTACACGAATCTCCACATAAGATATTATAAATATAGTATCAACTTAGACTTGCTTAAGTCTTAATCGACTGAGATTTAGCAATTATGTGCCTGTATGACTAGAGGCTAATGTGAGCTTCATCGCGCCCATTCTTCACATGTGGGATTAAGCATGATGATTGTGTACATGTGAGACTAATTCCTTTTTTCCTACCAGATTATTGCAGTCAGTTGTTTTATTTTATATTACTAGTAAGCTTGCCCGTGCAATGCACGTCTCCGCCCAAAGAAAATCCTTGCTCATAGAACCCTTCTAAGCCATCTATATTCTATTGTCTATGTCACATTTGATAAACTATGATGAACTGAATTATGCAAGCTCAGTTAGTCACGTCAAATTTAAAAATATGTAATGTGCCTTTTACTACGTCACATTGGATAATCTATGATGAACTGAATTATGCAAGCTCAGTTAGTCACGTCAAATTTAAAAAATATGTAATGTGCCTTTTACAAATACTTCCTCCGTAAAGAAATATAAAAGCCTTTTACAGAGGGAGTATAAAGAAGACATGCTAGAACAAAAAAAATGGCACTTTGTGTTGGCTTTGAATTCACACAAGATTAATTGAAAGCAAAGAAGACATGTTGAAACAAAAGGGATAAGAGCATCTTCAAAAGTCATAGTGATGTATCAGCATCAACAATGATCTGACAACTTGTAACACAAGATACATCTAGAATGATAATATAAAAGTCAGCATGTGCTTATCTCGGAAGCAATAGACAATGACAGTAAAAAATGAATTGACCTCTGTCTGGAGAACAACATGCCATGTATATTGGCTATTGTAGAAGTTAGAAGAGTTAGCTCGAGACAACTTTGCTAAATTCAGCAATATATTTGTGTATCTTAGGGCAATCTCCATTGCACCTCACCGTTGTCAGCAAGTGGAACCACTATGTAGCAATTGTGTTTAGCTAATTAGCCATAAAAAATAAGAACACATGCAAATCTACTCTTACATGCAAATGTTGCACAAACCATGTGGACTGAATTGATAATAAAGTGCGCTTTTACCGGTTTGGCATTTTGTACCTGTTAATCGTGTACATGCAATGCACATCCTGACTAATAAAGCTAAAATGAAAAGTCTTAAAAGCACAAAGGTAAGAGCATAAAATGCTTCCACCCAGTGGAAATAAATTCATACATGACATGCTACGTCTAAGCTATATATGAAACAAGATCAAGAATCAAAAGGAATATGTTAGATTTGTAAGAACCTGTCCTCTTTTAATTATAATTTAGAAATATTCGGTTCAAGTGATTACCTTGGTTGAACAACTGCTACTGCTATGCACTCTTGCTTCTCTTGAGTCTTGAGTCTTGACATAGGTACTATTCATCTTACAAACAAGAAATAACCTTATAAGGATGTAGCCATTAGGATCAAAAGCTTGCAGATGAAACTTCATAGACATTCTAAAAAAATCTATAGATAACATATGCTGCAACAAAAATTGACTAATCTAAGGACCAATGTTGGCATACAACATGGGCACAGCTCTCCGTCTAAAACCATTATTAAGAGAACAAGAAAAGAACATTTGCAACATTAACATATGAGCAATTAAAAAGAACATTTCTATGTTAAGGTGCATGCCATATTTCTCATGCACTATTTTTATTCAGAATTCCTACCCGTTGTTATTAATATGTTATTATTCTGAATTCCTACTTAGTGTTATTAATTTAGTAAAGATAACATGCATTGATGTTTATTTTTCATTAGTAAGTAAAGGCAGGGAAGAAAGTCATGTGCTCACTCTGCAGATATAAAAAACTAATGCAATAAGACACTCTTCATCATTTAGAATTCCTTCCATTTACTTATACAAGGGCACTATGAAAATACATTGCAGGGATGGGTCAAAAGTTTCTTGCCTGGTGAGGCGAAACAACTCTTTCATCAGTCACGTACAACGTTCCCTTTTCATCAGTTAGATAATATCATCATGAAGCAACAGAGATCCAAACTAAAAGGGAAACAATTCTTGCCTTATTAATTCCGTCTTGCTCCTCCTCTCTGACATACTCAGATCGAATATCCTCCCCTCCCACTACAAGGAATTATCAATCCGACATGATATAAGGTGCAGTTCATAGAAGGTGCTGAACTGTAATTGTGAAAGAGAAAGAGTAGTTCAGAGAAAGAAAGAGAAATAACTCATGTACCAATAGGTTGCATTGATTCATCACTGACCAAATGTGTGGATCTGTTGGTGGCCATGCTCCATACATTTGCATCAACGTCTATACTTCTGTATGAAGATTCTTTGGTGAGGTTTTATTCAGAGATTAAATCTTATTGTACTATATAGTCAGTGATTGTATCTTGTGGTCAGAGATATGAGTGAATGCTATAAATCTTAGATATTCTGTACATGAAGTGCATGCTTCTAGGCTCAATATCTAGAATGGACATCTAAGAATTATGGAAAATGGACATGTGAGAACAAGTTTCATATTATCTAAGATTTAGTTGCTAATCCAAGTATGGATAGCTCAAGTTATTATAAAGGCATATGCAACAGGGAGAAAGCCTGTGCGCGGTAATGTACAATGTATATATATATTCTATGGTTCTATCTGCATATTCTTGCACTGAAAATAAATAATGGGATTAACATATAATTTTATGCAGCATCATTTATTTAAATAGAAGGACCAATTGGTACCTTTTTTGGCTCTTCATGAAGAAGCAAGCACATATTTGTAATCACATAGGTCATTGTTTTCCTACAGGTGAGACACACAACATGTAGATGTCGCCCATTAATGACATCGGAACTGACAATGCAGAAGCGCGAGTACCTTGATGGAGGTGATGTGAGTTCCTTGGACTGGTCGGCGCGGTGATGGGTTCCTCGCCGGAACCGGATCGAGAGGAAGAATAGTGGTGCCGGCAGCACCAGCAGCAGTCGAGGAGGGTGGGGGTGTCTTGATGACTGGAGACCATGTGACTGGTGGAGGCGAGCGTGAGGATTTGTAGCAGCGGTTCTCCGCTAGCGTCCTCATCGTCGAATCGCGTGGGGGCAGAATAGGACCGGGGGCGGCGGGGCGGAGGCCAGGGCAAGCTGAGCGGCTCGAGCGGTGGGCGGCTCCGGCTCCCGCAGCGAAGGGCGCGAGGGCAGCGACCTAGCTAAAATTCCACTCACACACAATCACCACAGTTCAGAGCCGCAACACTATAATCTAGCTGAAATTCGTCGACCAAAAACTAATTACAGGTGCTCTGTATGTTTTCAGCTTCAGCGGGATACCAAATGTACTTTGCCATACTATGTAGCTATCCTTTGTTAAACCATTCAGATAGCTAACTGTCACCAAAGAACAGAAGCAACACCAAAAATTGCAAGCCGAGACATCGGGTATAACATTCTGAAATAGAGTTCAGAAAACTGCAAGTTGAGCCAATATGGAGTCTCAAGGGACTAAACATTCAGTATTTGAGAAACTGCAACCTGAGTGTATCGCAGGCACTCACATGGTAGATTGAGTTCATTCTGAATTTCAGTTATACACATGTCACCATGGCACATTATCTCTGATCTTAATATGTGGACAAATTGACTGCCTGCAACTGAACTCAAAGATCACCCCATGGCACATTATTTCTGATCTTAATATGTGGAGAAATCAACTGTGTACAGCTGAACTCAAAGATCAACCCCCCCCCCCCCCCCCCCCAGGTTTGGACCACCAACTCTGACTGAAGAACAGAAACAATACCAACATATGCTAATCTCCAAAAAAAGAAGTGAGCCAAAAAATGGGATGGAACATTCTGAGGCAGAGTTTAGAAAACTGCAGGTGAGGCTTTCCTACAACGTTAGTATCGCACGCACTCGCACATGCCAACTTGAGTTATTCTGAACTTTTCTTCGTTATTCACAAATCACCATGGCACAACAGTTCAAAGGCACTAACAAAACAATGTTATGTTCTAACAGGGATGCGTCCAACAAAAGACAAAGGGCGCGGCGGCGACTCCCGCGGCGGGCGACGGGTGGTGGCTCCAGCTCTCCTGCAGCGCGCGACGGACGGCGGCTCCGACTCTTCTGTGGCAAAGGGCCGTGACCTGCGGCGGCTCCGGCTCTTCCATGGCAAAGGGCAGCGGCTCCAGCGGCTAACGGCTGCGGGAGGAGGGGGCGTGACTGCGAGAGGTCGTGCGGGCGGGGCGATAGATCGTGCGAACAATTTTTTTTAACGGCGGGGCGGGACGGAGGTGGGTTAGGGATCGATTAGTAGGTTATAGTAAGTGTGCACGTGCAACGCACGTCTATTATCACCAGATGCATAGAAAAATAGCCTAATGCCCCTTCATCATTCATTTTGCAAAGTGTGTTAAAGATACTTCAAATGTAAAATGTCCTTTAGTTGACCAAATTACTCCATATCACATATTTCCTCAGCTGCAACGCCAATCCTACTGAATAAAACAATGCTAAGCAATTATACTAACTTCAACTACCAACTTCTCATATCCTCATTTTTTATTACCTACAGCTCCTATCCTATTCTTTTACTGGGAGCCCGTTGTCGATCATTCTACAAGATGACAAAACTTTAGGAAAAAATTACTACAAGCACATTTTAATTTTCTTGAGAAACTATACTTCACAAAACATTTTCTTCGAAAAGTATGGAGAACTTCTAGGAAATTGCAGGCAAATGCACAGTGCATAATTATTAGCTTGCACATAAAAATGATACGGAGTTAACAAATAACTTTCCTATCCAAATATCATGCCAGTCATATCAAACAAAAGTTGAATGGATCAACTAATGAAAAGATAATGTTACATTGTTATTCACCTTTGCTAGTGTTATTATGTCAACCAAATATAGTTTTCCACCTGTTGACGTTATCCTCAGCTTTCTATTACACGGCTGATAGCCCTTCAATCATTTGCTCCTCCCCTGTTGCTCTAATATTAAAGCTCCTATACTCGCTTCTCATATGCTTTCTTCAAGTCATTACGAACCTGCATGAGTTGTCATATACTCTCCATAGTCAATTTGAACATCCTAATCAAATGAGACATGGTCAATTTGCATTTCAGATTTGTAGTAATTAGCGTAATAGTACAGACTATTCAACGGAGTTAATTGAAACCAATTAATTAATTTAAGATGGTGACTGCAGTGAATAAACATACGCATGTTGTCATTGCCGACCTCCCTGGCGATGTCGCGATGCCGGTCAGCTTGTGTTGTACTCCCAGCACACCTCTTCCAGCGGTCAACGGTGATGTACCCGCTGTCATCCTCGTCAAAGTAGGCGACGGCAGACAGCAGGCAATGCTTGTTAATGTGCACTGTTGACCCGATGAACTCATCGTAAGCAATGCTTCTGCTACTCCATCTTTCCTTGCCCTCTGATAATCAGCCATGCTTGACGTGAAAATGCAAGTTGGCCCTATAGAACATAAAACAAGAGTTCACAGAAGCTGCAAAAATTTCTAGGGGTAGCTCAATATGACTTTGTTCAGAATGTTTCATGTAGGATTGTTGTACATTCCATGTTTTTTTTTCTCCATGTACTGGCCAAAAGGGAACTTATGGACACTACGCACATCCTGATGGAGCTTGCATTGGTCAATAGATGCTACACTTGAACATCCAAAATAAACAGAGTAAGCATTAGTATCAGGGATTGTGCTTGTCATATATTTAAAATCTGAAAATATCATCAAAGTATATAACATACTCCATGTATAATCAAACTGAGTTTGGCAACGTAGGAGTGGATTAACACCACAGAATCAGATATGACCAAAAAAAGCTAGCAGTTAGCAGGACTACAGTTCATACTATGCGTGTATATGAAAGTCGGGATAAGGAACACGTTTAAGTAGACATAAGTAGTCCTAACTGAATGTAGAAGTTTCTGTGATGGGGTACTGTTAATCCCGTCATGAATTACAACCATCCAAGCATATTGCTATGATAATAAGTAAATCAATTACGACACTCTAATGTAAGAAGATTGGTAACTCACATTGGGCTTGACCGACTCCTGCCGAGGCCAGCGCAATGCCTGCAGCTGGATGGCGTTGGCCACATGGAGAACGGCCGTCTCAAATGTCCCGAAGCTCCCGATGATCTTCTTGCTGGGCTCCAGGCTAAGGCACGCCTCCATGTTGATACTATCAGTGACCCGTTCTTGGTGGCGACCTCGTCACCAAAAAAAAAATCACAGTCAATAGAAGAATCAACCAAAAAATAAATAAATACCAAAATAAATAATCACAGTCAATAGAAGAATCAACCAAAAAATAATGAGCATTGAACAACCTTTCCCTAGTTATTTGGTAGTCGTTGTTGTTCAATCAGTAACTGAGGTGGAGCTGCAGAAAACAGTTGCCTGATCAGTTATACATCTTTTTTAGGTTACAAACATCAGATAATGAAATATCACAAAGCCAATAGTCCTTATCTAACTTACAGACACAATTATACATCTTCTTTAGGTTACAAACAGAAGAGACAAGTATTAGTACTGCTTAGTACCTCCGTTCCGAAATAGATTAATTCCTGGAAAGGTTGAGGTCGAACTTCTCTAACTTATTGGTGCTCTGTAAACCATCATATTAGGTTTTCAACTTTTTCAAAGAGACAGATCACGATAAAAAAATTGAAAGATGAATAATACCTGGATCGCCTCCTCAAAATCATGCCCCCACAAGTTTTCAGTTGAAAGTAAGAAAAACATGAATCACTTCAGTTGCGTTAATCACGCATATGAGAATGTCTAAACCCGAACACATCAGTATTCACATGTATGAAGAGAGGTGAAAGCGCGAAACAGGAATTAAACCTAAATCTTGGAATTTCTCTTAATGGCCTGCCTATTCCATACCTGACATCCAAAACCTACAGCAAAGCAATTCAACAAACATCACGATGTTGTATGCTCCATTATCAAGTTATATAGCTGCAGCAAGAGCATCTTAAAAAGGAAAATCATTCTACCATGGGTTATTCGATCTTCATAAGAAAAACGACCTTCATCCCAGGCTTCAACTCAAGCTATAGGGCCAGAAAGTGCTCGTACCGTTTGGTACTTCTGCTTCAAGGTTCACCATTCCACCTAAAATGCTAAGACACATGGGGAATCACAATTAGCAATGTTCTATGACATATTCTCATATATTTTTTTTCTTTTGAAATATAACTTTCTTGAAGAATGAAAGACCAATTATTTGTTCTTTTGATAAGAGTCCTCACCTATGAGCAAAGTGGAAGGATTCAGTCCAGCCACACTCATAGAAGCTAGTAGCAAGATCATAGTATTTGTGAACCAGGTTTTGAAGAAACGATTTGGTAACATATTTTAGAACTCTGCAAGCTCTAGCTGAAATCTGCACTACCATTATTAGTCTAGAAAATGCTAGTGGGCAAAGATAACAAGATAATTTCTGAATTCCATACTAATGCGGAGGGGACAACATCAAAAGATTCACTTATTTTTCTATCTTGCATACTCGTGCCAGCAAATTCATTCATGCAGTCCAATTCAAGCATTGCTGGGGAAGGGGAGGGGGGATCAATACCTGCAAAGCTCGACGCTGTTGCCGTCATCGCTTGATCTCCGCGCACCATCGCAGATCGAAATTTTCAGCCGTCGCACACACAGGGATGGGCGGGCGACGCCGTGGCCCGGTGAAGCGGCCGCGGGCGTCGGTGAAGCAGTCTGCGCGGATGGCGGCAGGCGGCCGCTAGGAGGCTATCGGGCGGGGCGGCGCCGCAACCCGGTGAAGCGACCGCTGGGTCTTGGCGGCCGGGGCAAAGGAGAGGGGCGGCGCGAGGAGGAGCTGAAGGAAGGTGCGCCCGCGTAGGGATGGAGGATGGGCGGGCGGCTGCTCACGATCGCGGCGGCCCCGGCTCTCCCGCGGCGACCTGCGGTGGCTCCTCCGGCGCGCGACGGGCGGTGGCTCCGGCTCTCCCGCGGCGAAGGGCGCGACAAGCGACAACCTGCGGCGGCTCCCGCAGTGCGCGACGGGCGGCGGCTCCGGCTGTCCCGCGGCGAAGGGCGCGATGGGCGGCAAACCGCGGGCGGCGAACGGCGCCGCAGAAGGCGGGGGCGAGAGGTCCTGCGGACGGGGGAGAGATCGTGCTCACGGTTTTCTTCTCTTTTTTTTTAACGGCGGGGCGGGTTAGCGATCGATTAGGGGCGGGTTAGCGATGGGCGTGGTGGGTAGTGTTAAACACGGAATGATTAAGGAGCATTAGATCTTGCTAATGAATAGGTGTGATTGTTTGGATTTGCTTCTCTCTTTTTTTATAGGGATAGTAGATAATTTTCGTTAACAGATATTTTAAGCAATGGCATGGTGGGTAATTAAAGCGTGAAATATGTTTAGTGTGCTTGAGGGATGTAGACCATCAGATTGCAGGTTTTGATAGATAGAATGATCTGGTTCTCCGTCCTCTTTTTTTTTATAATGGTAGTATTTGTGTTGGCTCGAGTGCTAATTATATATGGTGTTGAGCTGCCTATTAGAGATTGTACTTGTTCTGAGTGTATAACTGACATGTTCAATGCGTGATTGTGGTGTGCATACATGTTTTGAACTGGGTGTTAGCCGGTTGTAGTTGTGTGAGTCGCGTGGGAGCTCCTTTACCATGCTAAAACCATGGAATTGCCGCTATAACGTTCACATGAAGCGGCTCATGAAGCTCTCTCTCGCTCAGCTTGGCTTTTTGCTCCACTCGCTCGCTTAGTGTTTTTTCTCGTTCGGTCCACTGCTAGCCCAGAAAAAACCGATTATCATTTTTGTTCACTAGTCTTGAAAAAAAATCTTGGATTCTAAAAAATATTTTGAATTAGAAAAACCACAAATTTTAGAAAAATGTTTGCAAATTTAAAAAATATTTGTGGACTTCAAACAATGCTTTTTGAATTTGAAAAAGGTGCACAAATTTAAAAATGTTGATGAAATTTTTAAATAGTTGTGAATTTATTAATTACTCCCTCCGTCTCATAATACAATAGCGTTTGTGACACTACACTAGTGTCAAAACCACTCTTATATTGTGAGACCGAGGGAGTATTAATGAATTTTAAAAATGTTCAATGTTCTTAATATTCTTTATAATTTAAATTGGGATAAAAGAAAATGTATCAAATAGTAAAATAAGAAATGAACCAAAATATTTTATTAAAACCGATAAAGAAAACATAGAGGACAAAGAAAAAGGAAATTCCCTCTTGCATTGTACCAGGCCTTATGGCCCCTCTATGCTTACTCAGCACACCAATTGTCTATGGAAGCTGAGGATCGTCATTGATAGTCCACACCCATCAGTGATGAAATCAATTTTGTAAAGTATTCCGTAACAGTGAAACTTGCTTCTTGCCGGCTAAGTTGTTGGTAAGCCATTTTCGAACTTTCTCGGCCTGATCTTCATGTCAACACTGCACTCTGGCATTGATATGTCACGGTCAAACCTTGGTGGGAAGGCGTTAGTTGAAAGATCTAAAAGGAAAGGAACGTGCGCGGCTTTAGTGCCAAGGCGACGCTGGCGACGGTGATCATGCGCTACATTAAGGACGAAGCAGCATATCTGGCGCTAAGCACCTGTGTAATATAATGTCATGAGAGTAGCTTGATGTCTTTGTTCTGCCATTGCAATTACTGTCTCTCAAACTCTTCTTCTTAATCAATAAAATGGCAAATCTTTTGCCTCATTCCAAAATCTAATAATTGTCGGGATTTGGAGAGGGCCCGATGCCAGCGTGGAGCTAGCACCCTGCCAGGGTGCCAGGTCACACGACTGTCACGACTTGCCCCAAGGTCGACCGAACAATGTCTCAGAATGTTGGGAAACGTAGCATGCAATTAAAAAAAATATCCTATGCTAACGCAAGATCCATCTAGGAGATGCATAGCAACGAGAGGGGGAGAGTGTGTTCACGTACCCTCGTAGACCGAAAGCGGAAGCGTTTGACAACGCGGCTGATGTAGTCGAACTTCTTCTCGTTCCGACCAGTCAAGCACCGAACATACGTCACCTCCGAGTTCTGCACACGTTCAGCTCGATGACGTCCCTCGAACTCTTGATCCAGCAAAGTGTCGAGGGAGAGTTCCGTCAGCACGACGGCGTGGTGATGGTGATGGTGTAGTGGTCCGCGCAGGGCTTCGCCTAAGCACTACGTGAATATGACCGGAGGCGTAAACTGTAGAGGGGGGCGCCGCATACGGCTAACAATTATTGTTGTGCGTTCTAGCGGTGCCCCTCATATATATATAGGTTGGAGGGGAGGATAGGCAGCCAAGGGGGCGCCTCCCAATTCGGCCCCCTCCTTACCATATCCACCAGAGGGGGAAGGAAAGAGGAGGGAGGAGGGAAGGAAGCGGGAGGCCGAATCCCTCCCCTTCTTCTCTCTTCTTCCCTTTCCTTTCCCTCAGGTGCGGCCCATATGGGGGGCGCAGCAGCCCCTGCTGGCTGTTGCTTTTCCCCTCTTGGCCCATTAGGCCCATATAGTTTGCCGGGGGATGTCCGGAACCCCTTCCGGTGACCCGATAAGTACCCGGTACACCGGAACACTTCCGGTGTCCGAATACTATCGTCCTATATATGAATCTTTACCTCCCGACCATTTAGAGACTCCTCGTCATGTCTGTTATATCATCCGGGACTTCGAACAACATTTGGTCACCAAATCACATAACTCATCTAATACAAAATCATCATCGAACGTTAAGCGTGCGGACCCTACGGGTTCGAGAACTATGTAGACATGACCGAGACACCTCTTCGGTCAATAACCAATAGCTGAACCTGGATGCTCGTATTGGTTACCACATATTCTACGACGGCCTTTGTCATTGGTATGTTACTTGCCCGAGATTCGATCGTCGGAATCTTCATACCTAGTTCAATCTCGTTACTGGCAAGTCTCTTTACTCGTTCCGTAATACACCATCCCGCAACTAACTCATTAGTCACATTGCTTGCAAGGCTTATTATGATGTGTATTACTGAGAGGGCCCAGAGATACCTCTCCGATATTCAGGGTGACGAATCCTAATCTCGATCTATGCCAAACCAACAAACACCTCTGGAGATACCTGTAGAGCATCTTTATAATCACCCAGTTACGTTGTGACGTTTGATAGCACACAAGGTATTCCTCTGGTATCCGGGAGTTGCATAATATCATAGTCAAAGGAATATGTATATGACATGAAGAAAGCAATAGCGATAAAACTGAACGATCAATATGCTAATCTAGCAGATGGGTCATGTCCATCACGTCATTCTCCTAATGATGTGATGTCGTTCATTAAATGATAACACATGTCTATGGTAGGAAACTTAACCATCTTTGATTAATGAGCTAGTCTAGTAGAGGCTTACTAGGGTCACGGTGTTTTTTCTATGTATCCACACATGTTAGTTTCCGGTTAATGCAATTCTAGCATGAATTATAAACATTTATCATGATATAAGGAAATATAAAATAACAACTTTATTATGGCCTCTAGGGCATATTTCCTTCAGTCTCCCACTTGCACTAGAGTCAATATCTAGATCACATCGCCATGTGATTAACACCAATAGTTCACATCACCATGTGATTAACACCCACAGTTCACATCGCCATGTGACCAACACCCAAAGGGTTTACTAGAGTCAGTAATCTAGTTTAAATCGCCATGTGATTAACATCCAAAGAGTACTAAGGTGTGATCATGTTTTGCTTGTGAGAGAGGTTTACTCAACGGGTCTGCCACATTCATAGCCGTATATATTTTGCAAATTTTCTGTGTCTACAATGCTCTGCATGTAGCTACTCTAGCTAATTGCTCCCACTTTCAATATGTATCCAGATTGAGACTCGGAGTCATCTAGATCGGTGTAAAAGCTTGCATTGACGTAACTCTTTACGACGAACTCTTTATCACCTCCATAACCGAAAAATATTTCCTTAGTCCTCTTAGGTAACTAAGGATAACTTTGACTGTTGTCTAGTGATCCACTCCTGGATCACTATCGTACCCCCTTGCCAAAATCATGGCAAGGTACACAATAGGTCTGGTACACAGCATAGCATATTTTATAGAACCTATGGCTGAGGCATAGGGAATAACTTTCACTCTCTTTCTATTTTCTGTCGTGGTCGGGTTTTGAGACTTACTCAACTTTACACCTTACAATACAGGCAATAACTCCTTCTTTGACTGTTCCATTTTGAACTACTTCAAAATCTTGTCAAGGTATGTACTCATTGAAAAATCTTATCAAGCGTCTTGATCTATCTCTATAGATCTTGATGCCTAATATGTAAGCAGCTTCACCGAGGTCTTTCTTTGAAAAACTCCTTTCAAACAATCATTTATGCTTTCTAGAAAATTCTACATCATTTCCGGTCAACAATATGTTATTCACATATACTTATCAGAAAGGTTGTAGTGCTCCCACTCACTTTTTTGTAAATACAGACTTCACCGCAAGTCTGTATAAAACTATATGATTTGATCAACTCATCAAAGCGTATATTCCAACTCCGATATGCTTGCACTAGTCCATAGATGGATTGCTGGAGCTTGCACATTTTGTTAGCACCTTTAGGATTGACAAAATCTTCTGGTTGCATCATATATAACTCTTCTTTAATAAATCCATTAAGGAATGCAGTTTTGATATCCATTTGCCAGATTTCATAAAATGCGGCAATTGCTAGCATAATTCGGACAGACTTAAGCATCAATACGAGTGAGAAAAACTCACCGTAGTCAATAGCTTGAACTTGTCGAAAAACTTTTTTGCGAAAATTCAAGCTTTGTAGATAGTAACACTACCATCAGTGTTCGTCTTCCTCTTGAAGATCCATTTATTCTCAATGGCTTGTCGATCATCGGGCAAGTCCATCAAATTCCACACTTTGTTCTTATATATGGATCCTATCTCAGATTTCATGGCCTCAAGCCATTTATCGGAATATGGGCTCATCATAGCTTCTTCATAGTTTGTAGGTTCATTATGGTCTAGTAACATGACTTCCAGAACAGGATCACCCTACCACTTTGGTGCAGAACGTGCTCTGGTTGACCTACGAGGTTCGGTAGTAACTTGATCTGAAGTTTCATGATCATTATCATTAGCTTCCTCTCTAGTTGGTGTAGGCATCACGGGAACGGTTTTCTATGATGAGCTACTTTCCAATTCGACAGATGGTACAATTACCTCATCAAGTTCTACTTTCCTCCCACTCACTTCTTTCGAGAGAAACTCCTTCTCTATAAAGGATCCATTCTTAGCAACGAAGATCTCGCCTTCGAATCTGTGATAGAAGGTGTACCCAACAGTTTCTTTTGGGTATCCTATTAAGACGCACTTCTCCAATTTGGGTTCGAGCTTATTAGGCTGAAGCTTTTCACATAAGCATCACAACCCCAAACTCTAAGAAACAACAGCTTAGGTTTCTTGCCAAACCATAGTTCATACGGTGCCGTCTCAACGGATTTATATGGTGCCCTATTTAACGTGAATGCAATTGTCTCTAATGCATAACCCCAAAATGATAGTGGTAAATTGGTAAGAGACATCATAGATCGCACCATATCTAATAAAGTACGGTTATGATGTTCGGACACACCATTACGTTGTGGTGTTCCACATGGAATGAGTTGTGAAACTATTCCTCATTTTTTGAAATGAAGGCCAAACTCGTAAGTTAAATTTTCACCTCCTCGATCAGATCATAGAAACTTTATTTTCTTGTTACCATGATTCTCCAGTTCACTCTGAAATTCCTTGAACTTTTCAAATGTTTCATACTTGTGTTTCATTAAGTAGATATACCCATATCTGCTCAAATCATTTGTGAAGGTCAGAAAATAATGATGCCCGCCGCGTGCCTCAATAGTCACTGGACCGCATACATCTGTATGTATTATTTCCAATAAGTCATTAGCTGGCTCCATTGTTCCGGAGAATGGAGTTTTAGTCATCTTGCCTATGTGGCATGGTTCGCAAGTATCAAATAATTCATAATCAAGTGATTCCAAAAGTCCATTCGCATGGAGTTTCTTCATGCGCTTTACACATATATGACCTAAATGTCAATGCCACAAATATGTTTCATTATCATTATCAACTTTGCATCTTTTGGCATCAATATTATGAATATGTGTATCACTATGATCGAGATTCAATAAACCATTTACATTGGGTGTATGACCATACAAGGTTTTATTCATGTAAACAGAACAACTATTATTCTCTGACTTAAATAAATAACCGTAATTCAATAAACATGATCCAATCATATTCATGCTCAACGCAAACACCAAATAATATTTATTTAGGTCCAACACTAATCCCGAAAGTAGAGGGAGTGTGCGATGGTGATCTTATCAACCTTGGAATCACTTCCAACACACATCGTCGCCTCGCCCTTAACTAGTCTCTGTTCATTTTGCAACTCCTGCTTTTGAGTTACTAATCTTAGCAACTGAACCGGTATCAAATACCCTGGGGTTACTATGAACACTAGTAAAGTACATATCAATAACATGTATATCAAATATACCTTTGTCCACTTTGCCATCCTTTCTTATCCGCCAAGTATTTGGGATAGTTCTGCTTCCAGTGACCATTCCCTTTGTAGTAGAAGCACTCAGTTTGAGGCTCAGGTCTAGCTTTGGGTTTCTTCATGGAAGTGGCAACTTGCTTGTCATTCTTCTTGAAGTTCGCTTTCTTTTCCTTTTCCCTTTTTCTTGAAACTAGTTGTCTTTTTAACCATCAACACTTGATGCTCTTTCTTGATTTCTACTTTCGCCGATTTCGGCATCGCGAAGAGCTAGGGATTCTTTTCCATTATCCCTTGCACATTATAGTTCATCATGAAGTTCTAGTAGCTTGGTGATAGTGACTAGAGAACTCTGTCAATCACTATCTTATCTGGAAGATTAACTCCCACTTGATTTAAGCAATTCTAGTACCCAGACATTCTGAGCACATGCTCACTGGTTGAGCTATTCTCCTCCATCTTGTTGCCAAAGTACTTGTCAGAGGTCTCATACCTCTCGACATGGGCATGAGTCTGAAATACCAATTTCAACTCATGGAACATCCCATATGCTCCATGGCGTTCAAAACATTTTTGAAGTCCCGGTTCTAAGACGTAAAGCATGGCGCACTAAACTATCAAGTAGTCATTATATTGAGCTTGCCAAACGTTCATAACGTCTGCATCTGCTCTTGCAATAGGTCTGCCACCTAGCGGTGCATCAGGACATAATTTTTCTGTGCAGCAATGAGGATAATCCTCAGATCACGGACCCAGTCCGCATGATTGCTACTATCATCTTTTAACTTAGTTTTCTCTAGGAACATATCAAAAACATAAGGGAGCTACAATGCAAGCTATTGATCTACAACATAGTTATGCAAATACTATCAGGACTAAGTTCACGATAAATTAAGTTCATTAATCATATTACTTAAGAACTCCCACTTAGATTGACATCCCTCAAGTCATCTAAATGATACGTGATCCAAATCAACTAAACCATGTCCGGTCATCACGTGAGATGTAGTAGTCATCAATGGTGAACATCTCTATGTTGATGATATCTACTATATGATTCCCGTTCGACCTTTCGGTCACCAGTGTTCTGAGGCCATGTGTGTACATGCTAGGCTCATCAAGTTTAACCCGAGTATTCCGCATCTGCAAAACTGTCTTGCACCCGTTGTATGTGAACGTAGAGCATATCACACCCGATCATCACGTGGTGTCTCAGCACGACGAACTGTCGCAACGGTGCATACTTAGCAAAATAAGATGCATAAAAGATAAACATCACATGCAATAAAAATATGTGACATGATATGGCTATCATCATCTTGTGCCTTTGATCTCCATCTTCAAAGCATCGTCATGATCTCCATCATCACCGGCTTGACACCTTGATCTCCATCGTAGCGTTGTGGTTGTCTCGACAACTATTGCTTCTACAACTATCGCTAATGCATAGTGATAAAGTAAAGCATTTACATGGTGTTTGCATTTCATACAATAAAGCGACAACCATAAGGCTCCTGCCAGTTGCCGATAACTTTTACAAAGCATGATCATCTCATACAATAACGTATATCACATCATGTCTTGACCATATCACATCACAACATGCCCTACAAAAACAAGTTAGACGTCCTCTACTCTACTGTTGCAAGTTTTATGTGGCTGCTACGGGCTTCTAGCAAGAACCGTTCTTACCTACACATGAAAACCACAACGGTGATTTATCAAGTTTGTTGTTTTAACCTTCAACAAGGACCGGCAGCAGTCAAATTCGATTCAACTAAAGTTTGAGAAACAGACACCCGCTAGCCACCTTTATGCAAAACTAGTTTCATGTGTGTCGGTGGAACCGGTCTCATGAACGTGGTCATGTAAGGTTGGTCCAGGCCGCTTCATTCAACAATACCGCCGAACCAAAATAAGACATTGGTGGTAAGCAGTATGAGGATCACCACCCACAACTCTTTGTGTTCTACTCGTGCATATCATCTACGAATAGACCTCGCTCGGATGCCATTGTTGGGAAACCTAGCATGCAATTTCAAAAAGTTTCCTATGCTCATGGAAGATCTATCTAGGATATGCATAGCAACGAGAGGGGGAGAGTGTGTCCACGTACCCTCGTAGACCAAAAGCGGAAGTGTTTGAAAACTCGGTTGATGTAGTCGAACTTCTTCTCGTTCCGACCGAACAAGCACCGAACATACGGCACCTCCAAGTTCTGCACACGTTCAGCTCGATGACGTCCCTCGAACTCTTGAACCATCAAAGTGTCGAAGGAGAGTTCTGTCAGCATGACGGCATGGTGACGGTGATGGTGAAGTGGTTCGCGCATGGCTTCACCTAAGCACTACGTGAATATGACCGGAGGTGTAAACTGTGGAGGGGGGCGCCGCACACGTCTAACAATTGTTGGTGTGTGTTCTAGCGGTCCCCCCTCATATATATAGGTTGGAGGGGAGGAGAGGCAGCCAAGGGGGCGCCCCAAGTAGGAGGAATCCTACTTGGGCGCCTCCCAATTCGGCCTCCCCCTTACCATATCCACCGGAGGGGGAAGAAAGAGGAGGGAGGAGGGAAGGAAGGGGGAGGCCGAATCCCTACCCTTCCTTCGCTCTTCTTCCCTTTCCTTTCCCTCAGGTGCGGCCCATATGGGGGGCGTAGCAGCCCCTGCTGGCTGTTGTGTTTCCCCTCTTGGCCCATTAGGCCCATATAGTTTGCCGGGGGATGCCCGGAACCCCTTCCGATGACCCGATACGTACCCGGTACCCTGAAAGACTTCCAGTGTCCGAATATTTTTGGAGTTTTTGGTTTTCTTCAACAAGCAAATTAAAAAGCAAAAGAAAAAATGAGAAAAACTATTTACACAGCAAAGCTCCCAACAAGCAAAAGAAGAACAAGGAAATATTTTTTGGATTTTCTTTTTTAATACTACTACTAAGCATGCATAGAAAGTAAATTACTACAACTAATCTTTTTGGTTTTCTCTAAAGTTTTCCAAACACGCAAGAAAAAAGCAAGAAGATAAACCTAAGCATGGATGATACAATGAAAAAGTGTGAGCACCGACAAATGGAATGATGTGTGAACATGAATATAAAGTCGGTGAGAAACACGTACTCCCCCAAGCTTAGGCTTTTGGCCTAAGTTGGTAATCGATCAGTAGTATAGATAGTAGTCGGCGTGGTAGCTCACAGAGGCTCTTGGTGCGGATGCCTCAGCACGACGTGCCGCCAATACTGCTGCGTTATGCGCTCGGGCCTCGCTCTCAAGAACAAAATATCTTCCCCTGCTGTTACAGTCAAAAAGAGCAGGCACAAGCAAATATGTGTCCACAACATGTGATTGGTTAAACAACAAATTATAAGTGAAGTTATCATCACTTCCCTTGAGAATCTTATGATCTTTTAAGGCATCAAAATCTGAATATCGAGTGGGTAAGATAGGGTTAAAGGGCAAAGGTGAAACTCCCAGTCCTCGTGCTAAACGTGTGGCATAAATTCCACAATAGAACCAGCCACTTTTGGCGTTATGCTGAAGTCTACGTGCAACAATTTCTCCAAGGTTATAATGCCTTCCACCGGTGAGAGCGGTGTGAAGGAGGCCCAAGTCTGGCGAACAAAGTATGATGCAGTCTTTCTTTCCTACTATGAATTTCCCGTTAAATAATGTGAAATACTGGATTGCGGGAAAGTGAGCACTTTTTATTCTTCCTTGCCTCACTCCTCTATTTTCACCATAAAAAAGGCTAGTCAAAAAGGTCTCATACTCAGCCTTTGTTGGCTCATCAAGTGAACCCCAACATGGAAGTTTGCAATGGTAAGAAAAGTTCTCTAGTGAAATAGTATATGGTTCATCATAAAGCATAAAAGACAACCTAGACTCACGTTGAAAATATTTAAATCATTTAACAAATGATTCAGTGAGAAGATGGCACTGTTCACACTTATCTGAGAGGTAGGGACCAAGATCGGCATTGTGAACATATTGCTCAAATTCCTCCTTGATGCCCACCTGCACCATATATTCATCGCAAGGCCATAAGCATGTTTTGGTGGCGGCATCTCGCGTCGAACTTTCACTTGGTTCAACATAGGACCGACGAGCAGAATTGTCACTAGAAGATGCCCCCGAGGATCGTCTCCTCGAAGAACTCGTTCCAAATAGGTTCATCATGTCCGCGTACAATTTTTCCTATGAACAAAAATCTGAATTCTTAGTTCACAAATTTTTTCCAACAAAACTTCACAAAACTAATAGCAACTACTCATAGGGATACATAGAGGCCATAGCAAGCATTGAAACTACTTAGACCACTTAGAATTGAACATGCAAGCACATCTACAGCAGTACCAAGAGTAGCTATTTATTCAAAGTATAAACCACTAGAACAAAAACTAATTGGACAAATGATGGAATCACATACCAAGAAACAATCCCCCGAAACAGTTTCAGAAATGGAGCTTCGAGCAAACAGATCGAAAATGGCAACAAAATGAGCAAGAACTCGGGAAAGAGAGCAAGAGTGATTTTTTTATGGAGGTAGGTGACAATGTGGGACGAAGAGATATGTGAGGGGGCCCACGTGGGGACCACAACCCCCCAGGGCGCGCCCAGGTGGGTTGTGCCCACCTGGTACACCTCCCTCTGGTTATTTTTGCACCAAAAATTCTTAAATATTCAGAAAAACTTCATACAAATTTTTTTGGGCATTCTGAGAACTTTTATTTTTTGGTCATTTTTTATTGCACGGAAAATTCAGAAAACAGACAAAACATGGCATTTTATTTTATTTAACTAATAAAAATAGAGAATAAAAAGTAGGGACAGAAATTAGTGCTTACTAAATTCATCAACTTCATACCGTTCAAAAATGATGCATTAATAAGGTTGATCAGGTCTCATTAACAACCACTTTCGGTTAGTATGAAACCGAGGAACTTTTGTAAATCACTAAGTTACCTCAATGGGGATATGCATTTCCCCAACAATAAGTGTTTCATATTTATTTTTGACAGTAGGTAGAGGTATTTGAAAACTTCCAATAGTGATTGTCGGAGATTTTTCAATAACATTAATACCATTCACTTGGAATTGTTTCTTCGGAAAGTGCACTGTATGCTCATTCCCATTGATATGAAAAGTGACCTTGCTTTTATTGCAATCAATAACAGCCCCTGCGGTATTCAAGAAGGGTCTACCAAGGATAATCGACATGTTGTCGTCCTCGGGCATCTCAAGTATAACAAAGTCAGTCAAAATAGTAAAATTAGCAACAACAACGGGCACATCCTCATAGATACCGATAGGTACGAGAGTTGATTTGTCAGCCATTTGCAAAAATATTTCAGTAGGTGTGAGTTTATTCAAATCAAGTCTTTTATATAAAGAGAAAGGCATAACACTACCACCAGCTCCTAAATCACATAAAGCGGTTTTCACATAATTCTTTTTGATAGAGCAAGGCATAGTTGGTATACCTGGATCTCCAAGTTTTTAGGTACTCCATCTTTAAAAGTACAAGTAGCAAGCATAGTGGAGATTTTGGCTTCCGGTATTTTTCTCTTATTAGTGATGATGTCTTTCATATACTTTGCATAAGGAGGCATTTTCAAGATATCAGTCAAGCGAGTACGCAAAAAGACTGACCTCAGCATTTCAGCAAAGCATTCAAATTCTTCATCATGATTCTTTTTAGTTGACTTGGGTGGAAAAGGCATAGGTTTTTGAACCCACGGTTATCTTTCTTTACCGTGTTTCCTAGCCACAAAGTCTATTTTATCATACCTTTTATTTTTAGGTTGTGGGTTATCAAGATCAACAGTTGGTTCTATCTCAACATCATTATCTGGTTCTTTTTCATTTGTTGGTTGAGAGTCTTCATGAACCTCATCATTGTCTTTTTCATTATCATTAGGTGAGTGTTCATTACCAGACTGAGTTTCAGCATCAGAGATAGGAACTTCATTATCATTATCAGGAGGTTTTTCTATTTCAGGTTCACTAGAAGTGTGCAAAGTCCTATCATTTTTCCTTTTCTTTTTCTTTTTAGAAGGACTAGGTGCACTAGTGTTGTTTCTTTGTGAATCTTGTTCAATTCTTTTTGGGTGTCCCTCAGGATAAAGTGGTTCCTGAGTCATTTTACCTCCTCTAGTTGCAACTCTAACAGCAAAGTCATGCATATTATGATTCATTTCATCAAGTAATTCTCTTTGTGATTTAGCAACTTGTTGTAACTGAGTTTGAACCATAGAAGCATGTTTTCCAACACCTCTAACATCATCTAAGATTCTAAATAACAAGTCACTCAAGAGAGCAATCATATCAGAATTATAGTTCAGTTGTTTCATAACATTTGCATTGAAGTGCTCTTGTTTTCTAATGTAGTTTTCAAACACAAAAAGGCATTGACTAGGATACATATTGTGAGGATTATCATTTTCATTAAACTTCATAAGAGAATTTACCTCTACCACCTTAGGCATTGGTGGTGTATTAAGCCCATGTATTTCTTCAAAGGAGGTAAATTTTTAACATATTCAGCTTTAATACCTTTTTCCTTCATAGATTTCTTGGCCTCTTGCATATCTTCAGGACTGAGATATAATATACCCTCTTCTTCGGAGTGGGTTTAGGCGGTGGTTCAGGTATAGTCCAATCATCATAATTTTTCAATATGTTATTCAATAACTCTTCAGCTTGAGCAATAGTTCGCTCCCTGAAAACACAACCAGCACAACTATCTAGGAAATCCTTAGAAGCATTGGTCAGTCCATTATAGAAGATATCAAGTATTTCATTTTTCTTAAGAGGATGATCAGGCAAAGCATGAAGTAACTGGCAAAGCCTCCCCCAAACTTGTGGGAGACACTCTTCTTTAGTTTGCACAAAGTTAAATATTTCCCGTAAGGCAGCTTGTTTCATATGAGATGGAAAATATTTTTCAGAAAAGTAATAGATCATATCCTAGGGACTACGCACACAACCAGGAACAAGAGTATTGTTCCAAGCTTTAGCATCACCGTTTAATGAGAAAGGAAATAATTTGAGAATAAAGTAATAGCGAGTTTTTCTCATCATGAGTAAAAAGGGTGGCTATATCATTCAACTTAGTAAGATGTGCCATGATGTCTACTACACAACCTTCTTCTTGTAGATGTTGTTGGGCCTCCAAGTGCAGAGGTTTGTAGGACAGTAGCAAATTTCCCTCAAGTGGATGACCTAAGGTTTATCAATCCATGGGAGGCGTAGGATGAAGATGGTCTCTCTCAAACAACCCTGCAACCAAATAACAAAGAGTCTCCTGTGTCCCCAACACACCCAATACAATGGTAAATTGTATAGGTGCACTAGTTAGGCGAAGAGATGGTGATACAAGTGCAATATGGATAGTAGATATAGGTTTTTGTAATCTGAAAATATAAAAACAGCAAGGTAACTAATGATAAAAGTGAGCGAAAACGGTTTTGCAATGTTAGGAAACAAGGCCTAGGGTTCATACTTTCACTAGTGCAAGTTCTCTCAACAATAATAACATAATTGGATCATATAACTATCCCTCAACATGCAACAAAGAGTCACTCCAAAGCCACTAATAGCGGAGAACAAACGAAGAGATTATTGTAGGGTACGAAACCACCACAAAGTTATTATTGCTGATCGATCTATTCAAGGGTTCGTACTAGAATAACACCTTAAGACACAAATCAACCAAAACCCTAATGTCACCTAGATACTCCAATGTCACCTCAAGTATCCGTGTGTATGATCATACGATATGCATCACACAATCTCAGATTCATCTATTCAACCAACACAAAGAACTTCAAAGAGTGCCCCAAAGTTTCTACCGGAGAGTCAAGACGAAAATGTGTGCCAACCCCTATGCATAAGTTCACGAGGTCATAGAACTCGCAAGTTGATCACCAAAACATACATCAAGTGGATCACGTGATATCCCATTGTCACCACAGATAAGCACATGCAAGACATACATCAAGTGTTCTCTAATCCTTAAGGACTCAATCCGATAAGATAACTTCAAAGGGAAAACTCAATTCATCACAAGAGAGTAGAGGGGGAGAAACATCATAAGATCCAACTATAATAACAAAGCTCGCGATACATCAAGATCGTGCCAAATCAAGAACACGAGAGAGAGAGAGAGAGAGAAAGAGAGAGATCAAACACATAGCTACTGTACATACCCTCAGCCCCGAGGGAGAACTACTCCCTCCTCGTCATGGAGACCGCCGGGATGATGAAGATGGCCACCGGAGAGGGATTCCCCCCTCCGGCAGGGTGCCAGAACGGGTCTAGATTGGTTTTTGGTGGCTATGGAGGCTTCTGGCGGCAGAACTCCCGATCTAGGTTTCTTTCTCGAAGTTTCTGTATATATAAGAGGTCACTACAAAAAAAGACACATCCGTGACATTTTGGGTCGGACGGAATTTTTTCTGTCATACATATGACACTTCTATGACGATAATTGTGACAAAACCCGGTATCATCATAGATGTGGTGGGATCCTACTTCTATGACAAAAATCATGACAAAAAATGGGCTTTTCGTCCTGGGCGGGCCGGAGACGCAGCTACATGACATTCTTTGGGCCGTCCAGGATGGAAAAAACGTGGTAGAAGCAAGGGGGAGGAAAATTTCGGGGAGTTCCCGGTTACGGTGGGAGGTCGGGGGCCGAGCGATGCGCGTTTCTCTCGTGCATGTACGCGCGTGTGTGCAAGGCGTTGGCTCTAACAGAACCCGAGCGAGGCGTTGGGCTCTAACTGAACCCGAGCGATTGCACTGCAGGCTACGCATTACTGAAACCGAGCGATTGATCGATGGATGTTAACTAAACCCGGTCGAGCGATTCCTTCGCTACTGCTGCTAACTGAAGCCGATTGATGCTGCCTCTGGGATGAATAGTGAGCGTTGCGGGGGGGGGGGTGGATGAACAGTGAGCGGTGGCGTTGCCTCTGGATGAACAGGACCCCGTGGTGTGGTGGAGGGCTGGATGAACAGTAGACGGTGGAGGGGTGCCCGTGCAGGGGTGGTTGAACAAGACCCCGTGGTGTGGAGGCCTGGATGAACAGTAGACGGTGGAGGGGTGGTTGAACAGTAGCCGGTGGAGTAGCGCGCGGTGGAGGCTGGAGGAGGTCGACGGTAGCCCGTGGAGGCTGGAGGAGGTCGGCGGTGGAGATAAACAGTATCCCGTGGAGTCCCGTTTTACGGTACGCCACACCCCTCCCGATGAACAGGACCCCCGTTTCGACCATAGCGCTCCAACACAAGTCTGTTTCGTCTGCTTTGCGGTACGCCACACCCCTCCCAATCAACAGGACTCCCGTTTCGACCGTAGAAGGTCCGTTTCCTCCGTTTTGTGGTACGCCACACCCCTCCCGATCAACAGGACCCCCGTTTCGATCGTAGGAGGTCCGTTTCCTCCGTTTTGCGGTACGCCAGACCCCTCCCGATCAACAGGATCCCGTTCCGAACATAGGAGGTTTGTTTCCTCCGTTGTGCGGTACGCCAGGCCTCGTTTCCATCGCCTGTTCCATCCATGCCCTCCCGATGAACACGACCACGCATTCCGTTCTGACCCAGCCGGTTGGCTCCCACGTGTTCCGTTGCCTCCCGATGAACACGACGCATTCCGTTGCCTCCCCATGAACATGACGCATTTCGTTGCCTCCCCATGAACACGACGACAATGCTGTTTCTCCGTTCCGACCCAGCCATGTACACGAGCCCTGGTCATACGTATGCACGAGTAGGCGTTCGAGACCCCGCCCGTATGTACACATACGTGGCTGTATTT
This sequence comes from Triticum urartu, assembly GCF_056163025.1. Lineage (NCBI taxonomy): Eukaryota > Viridiplantae > Streptophyta > Magnoliopsida > Poales > Poaceae > Triticum > Triticum urartu. Next base: position 88,951,221 of record NC_141873.1, read on the forward strand.
TCTTTCTTGCAACCTGGCCGCTATGCGTATGTGTAAATGCTACGTGCGCGCCTCTACTACGACACATGCCCTTTTGCCGTCGTATCTACTTTTCCAAACACTTTTGCCCTTGTTTTGGACTCTAACTTGTATGATTTGAATGGAACTAACCCGGACTGACGCTGTTTTCAGCAGAATTGCCATGGTGTTGTTTTATGTGCAGAAAATAAATATTCTCGGAATGACCCGAAACTCCACGGAACATCTTAGAAAAAACAATAAAAAATCCTCGCCAAAGATGAAGATCAGGGGGCCCACACCCTTCTCACGAGGGTGGGGGGCGCCCCCCCTAGGGCGCTCCCCCCTACCTCGTGGGCCCCCTGAAAACCCTCCGACACCAACTCCAACTCTATATATTTGCTTTCGGAGAGAAAAAAATCAGAGAGAAGAAATCATCGCGTTTTATGATACGGAGCCGCCGCCAAGCCCTAAAACCTCTCGGGAGGGCTGATCTGGAGTCCGTTCGGGGCTCCGGAGAGGGGGATTCGTCGCCATCGTCATCATCAACCATCCTCCATCACCAATTTCATGATGCTCACCGTCGTACGTGAGTAATTGCATCATAGGCTTGCTGGACAGTGATGGGTTGGATGAGATTTATCATGTAATCGAGTTAGTTTTGTTAGGGTTTGATCCCTAGTATCCATTATGTTCTGAGATTGATGTTGCTATGACTTTGCTATGCTTAATGCTTGTCACTAGGGCCTGAGTTCCATGATTTCAGATCTGAACCTATTATGTTTTCATGAATATATGTGAGTTCTTGATCCGATCTTGCAAGTCTATAGTCACCTACTATGTGTTATGATCCGGCAACCCCAAAATGACAATAATCGGGACCACTCCCGGTGATGACCATAGTTTGAGGAGTTCATGTATTCACTATGTGCTAATGCTTTGTTCCGGTTCTCTATTAAAAGGAGGCCTTAATATCCCTTAGTTTCCAATAGGACCCCGCTGCCATGGGAGGGTAGGACAAAAGATGTCATGCAAGTTCTTTTCCATAAGCACGTATGACTATATACGGAATACATGCCTACATTACATTGATGAATTGGAGCTAGTTCTGTGTCACCCTATGTTATGACTGTTACATGATGAACCGCATCCTGCATAATTATCCATCACTGATCCGGTGCCTACGAGTTTTCCATATACTGGTTTACGCTTATTTACTTTCCTGCTGCTACTATTACAATCACTACAAAATACCAAAAACATTACTTTTGCCGTCTTTACTTTTGTTGCTACTACCACCACTATCATATTACTTTGCTGCAGATACTAAGTTTCTAGGTGTGGTTGAATTGACAACTCAGCTGCTAATACTTGAGAATATTCTTTGGCTCCCCTTGTGTCGAATCAATAAATTTGGGTTGAATACTGTACCCTTGAAAGCTGTTGCGATCCCCTATACTTGTGGGTTATCAAGACTAGCTTCTGGCGCCGTTGCCGGGGAGCATATCTCTATTCTTTGAGTCACTTGGGATTTATATCTGCTGGACACTATGAAGAACTTGAGAGATCCAAAAACCAAGATCTCGCCCTCAACTACGAGGGGAGGTAAGGAACTGCGATCTAGCTCTGCACTTGATTCACCTTCTGTTATGAGTAAGTTTGCGACACCTACACCTGCTTCTGTTATTCGTTCTGATATGTCGCATGTTATTGATGATGCCACTTCTGCTATGCATGATACTTATGATGAAACTGCTTCTATGCCTGATACTATTGTGCCCCTTAGTGAATTTCTTGATGAACAAATTTCTAGGGCTAGAGAAAAAGAAACTATTGAATCTGAATACAATGATGATAGTGACGATAAAAATATGCCTGCTATTCCTGAGGGCTATCTTTTTGATATGGAAACTTCTGCCGCTATTTTAGCTTGCAGAGATAGATATGAGCTTAAGAGGTTATTAATTAAATGGAACAAAGAATCACTTAGAGATAAAATGAAACCCCACCCTGCTTTTGCTACTTCACCTATTTGTGTTCCTGATAAGGATTATGAATTCTCTGTTGATCCTGATATAATTACTTTGGTTGAATCTGATCCGTTTTATGGCTATGAATCTGAAACTGTTGTGGCACATCTTACTAAGTTAAATGATATAGCTGCCCTGTTTACTAATGATGAGATATCGCGTTACTTTTATATACTCAAAATATTTCCGTTCTCATTAAAGGGTGATGCTAAGATATGGTTTAATTCTTTTGATCCTAGTTGTGTGCGTAGTCCCCAGGATATGATTTATTACTTCTCTGCTAAATATTTCCCTGCTCATAATAAACAAGCTGCTTTGAGGGAAATATACAACTTTGTGCAAATTAAAGAAGAGAGTCTCCCACAAGCTTGGGGGAGGCTTCTCAAGTTACTTAATGCTTTGCCTGATCATCCTCTTAAGAAACCCGAAATATTTGATATCTTTTATAATGGACTAACCGATGCTTCCAGAGATTACCTGGATAGTTGTGCTGGTTCTCTTTTCAGGGAAAGAACACCGGATGAAGCTGAAATTCTATTGAATAATATGTTGACAAATGAAAATAATTGGGCACATCCTGAGCCAGCTCCTGAGCCAACTCCTGCTCCAATTACTGAGCCTATTCTTGAACCAACTCCGAAGAAGACAGGTGTTTTATTTCTCAGTCCCGATCAACAGGACTCCCGTTTCGACCGTAGGAGGTCTGTTTCCTCCGTTTTGCGGTACGCCAGACCCCTCTCGATCAACAGGACCCCGTTCCGAACGTAGGAGGTCCGTTTCCTCCGTTGTGCGGTACACCAGGCCTCGTTTCCATTGCCTGTTCCATCCAAGCCCTCCCAATGAACACGACCACGCATTCCGTTCCGACCCAGCCGGTTGGCTCCCACGCGTTCTGTTGCCTCCCGATGAACATGAGGCATTCCGTTGCCTCCCCATGAACACGACGCATTCCGTTGCCTCCCCATGAACACGACGACGACGCTGTTTCTCCGTTCCGACCCAGCCATGTACACGAGCCCTGGCCGTACGTATGCGCGAGTAGGCGTTCGAGACCCCGCCCGTATGTACACATACGTGGCCGTATGTTCTTTCTTGCAACCTGGCCGTTGTACGTATGTGTAAATGCTATGTGCGCGCCTCTACTACAACCTGGCCGCTGTAAGTTTAAGCTAGGGGGAGTTGATACGTCTCCGTCGTATCTACTTTTTCAAACACTTTTGTCCTTGTTTTGGACTCTAACTTGTATGATTTGAATGGAACTAACCCGGACTGACGCTGTTTTCAGCAAAATTGCCATGGTGTTGTTTTATGTGCAGAAAACAAATATTCTCGGAATGACCTGAAACTCCACGGAACATCTTAGAAAAAACAATAAAAAATCCTCGCCAAAGATGAAGATCAGGGGGCCCACACCCTTCTCACGAGGGTGGGGGGCGCACCCCTAGGGCGCGCCCCCTACTTTGTGGCCCCCCTGGAAACCCTCCGACGCCAACTCCAACTCTATATTTGCTTTCGGAGAGAAAAAAATCAGAGAGAAGAAATCACCGCGTTTTATGATACGGAGCCGCCGCCAAGCCCTAAAACCTCTCGGGAGGGCTGATCTGGAGTCCGTTCGGGGCTCCGGAGAGGGGGATTCGTCGCCGTCGTCATCATCAACCATCCTCCATCACCAATTTCATGATGCTCACCGCGGTGCGTGAGTAATTGCATCGTAGGCTTGCTGGACGGTGATGGGTTGGATGAGATTTATCATGTAATCGAGTTAGTTTTGTTAGGGTTTGATCCCTAGTATCCATTATGTTCTGAGATTGATGTTGCTATGACTTTGCTATGCTTAATGCCTTTCACTATGGCCCGAGTGCCATGATTTCAGATCTGAACCTATTATGTTTTCATGAATATATGTGAGTTCTTGATCCGATCTTGCAAGTCTATAGTCACCTACTATGTGTTATGATCCGGCAACCCCAAAGTGACAATAATCGGGACCACTCCCGATGATGACCATAGTTTGAGGAGTTCATGTATTCACTATGTGCTAATGCTATGTTCTGGTTCTCTATTAAAAGGAGGCCTTAATATCCCTTAGTTTCCAATAGGACCCCGCTGCCATGGGAGGGTAGGACAAAAGATGTCATGCAAGTTCTTTTCCATAAGCACGTATGACTATATACGGAATACATGCCTACATTACATTGATGAATTGGAGCTAGTTCTGTGTCACCCTATGTTATGACTGTTACATGATGAACCACATCCTGCATAATTATCCATCACTGATCCGGTGCCTACGAGTTTTCCATATACTGGTTTACGCTTATTTACTTTCCCGCTGCTACTATTACAATCACTACAAAATACCAAAAACATTACTTTTGCTGTCTTTACTTTTGTTGCTGCTAACACCACTATCATATTACTTTGCTACTAAACACTTTGCTGCAGATACTAAGTTTCCAGGTGTGGTTGAATTGACAACTCAGCTGCTAATACTTGAGAATATTCTTTGGCTCCCCTTGTGTTGAATCAATAAATTTGGGTTGAATACTCTACCCTCGAAAGCTGTTGCGATCCCCTATACTTGTGGGTTATTAGTTTACAAAAAAACCAGATTGAAAAGGGCAACAATATCTAACTCTAGCACTGTTTTCGGCAGTCACAATCAAATGGATCGGTCAGGTCCATAGAATGAACATCCTGGTTCGTAAAATTTACTGGATTATGACCACAATATGTTATAAATAGAAGCCCGACACGTTCAGAAGCTCTTTCTCCCACCTGAAAGTCCTTTTTTTCTCTTTGACACACCCATCCGTCAATTCAGTAAATATATGGGCTTTTGAATTGATTTTACTATTTACTAGTGTGGATGGGCTGTTTTGTCTTGGGCCCAGAGAAACAATTACTACTAGTACAGTGGAGACACTCTACCGCTTCTGGCTCCTCCTAGGTCATTGAAATGTCTCCCTCTACTGAATGTCGTTATACTTTTGTTCACCGACATGCGGGCCATGCAGCGGGCGGGCCCAAATGCCATCCACCAAATTAGAAGGCAGTATGCAGGCGGAGGGTGACCCCGGTCGTAGCGCGGCAGTAACGAGCCGTCGTATCACAAAACCCCACATCCCCGCAGTCTAAGTTTGACAGAAGAAGCAACCATCATTTCACTCTTCACTGAATCCCCTTCTCCCTCACCGTCTTCAAGAAAGGCAACACTCGCATCTGCCACTTTTCTTCTCTCCGAACGAAGGGAAGGTAAGCGGATCCGTGATGTTGGTATATTTTTGTTTAGAGAAAAAAAAAGAACTTTTGCAAAGCAGTAACCGATCCTCACTCCCTGTACATCACACTTCCATTCCTTTTGCCACACGATATATGTTGTCGAGCTCAAGGCGAGTTTGTCATCCTTGTGCTAGCCCGACCTCTTTCTCGTTCCAGTGATGCCGACCACAAACCGGATTATCTCATAATCCTTGTCGCATGGCCATGCTTATCCTGGTCGGATGACACGAGGGGCCCAGAGTATATCTCTCCTGATCGGAGGGGCAAATCCCATCTTGCTCGAACATGTCTCGCAGCATGGGTCAGGACAAGACTGAAACCTACCTTTGTAACTACCCAGTCACGGAGTAGCGTTTGGTCGGCCCAAAGCAAGTCTGTCACCATCCCGAGTACATACGTTAGCTCAGGTCTTAGGACATAGAACATATGTTGTACTAGAGACTCACAGATGACATATCGTTGCGTCTCATAGTTGGGTCTGTCCGACTCGGACCTTATCTCGACTTGGATCCGACTACGTCGAATCCGACCAGATCCTTCCAAGTCCATATTATCCGGTTAGCATCCAATTCTCCATGGCTAGTGAGACCAAGCCATCGACCATGTCATATGCCAGTCTAGTTGGCTGCGCGTCCACACAGCCCTTTCGACTAGGGACCTTTTAGGACAGTCATCATACAATGCATAGTCCCGCAAACAAGTCACGTACTTGCTGATACACATCATTGATAATGTCCAAGGACTATCTTTATTCATAAACACATAGGAAATATTATCATACATGATTGCCTCTAGGGCATATCTCCAACAGTCTCCCACTTGCACTAGAGTCAATCAAATAGACATTGAATGCCCATAGCTCTAACGTGCCCCTCATGCTTGGGTTGTGGAAGCGGCTTAGTCAACGGATCCGCAACATTTGCATCCGTGTGAATTTTTCATAACTCTACATCACCACTCTTTATGATCATTCATATCAGGTGATATTTCCGATCTATGTGTCTAACCTTGTGGTGATTCCTCGGCTCCTTGGCTTGTGCGATGGCACCAGAATTATCACAATAAAGGTCCAACGGTTTTACCGAGGCTGGGAAAATACCAAGATCATCCAGAAAGTTCCGGATCCAAACACCTTCCTTTGCAGCTTCACAAGCCACAATGTATTCGACTTCTGTAGTAGAATCGGCCACCATATCTTGCTTGGAACTCATCCAGCTCACTGCTCCTCCGTTCATGACGTACACGAATCCGGACTATGATTGACAATCATCTCTGTCGGTTTGGAAACTAGCATCGGCGTAACCCCTTACAGCGAGCTCTTCCTCACCTCCATAAACTAGGAAGATCTCTTTAGTCCTTTTTAGGTACTTCAAAATAGTCTTTACCAGTGCCCAGTGACTCTCACCTGGGTTGGCCTGGTATCTACTTGTTAGGCTTATTGCAAAAGCAACATCGGTCCGCGTACATATCATGGCATACATGATGGATCCGATTGCCGAGGCATATGGAATCCTACTCATCCTGCTTCGCTCATCAGATGTCAAAGGACTCTGAGTCCCGCTTAGACTTATACCATGTGAGAGTGGCAACAACCCTTTCTTTGCCTCACTCATGTTGAACCGCTTCAACACTTTGTCTATGTACGTGCTCTGGCTTAAGCCGAGCAGCCTCCTTGATCTATCCCTATAGATCTTAATGCCTAAAATGTACATTGCCTCACTAAGGTCCTTCATTGAAAACTTGCCATTCAATGACTCCTTGACCGAGTTCGGCATCAAAATATCATTTCCGATCAGTAGTATGTCATACACATACAAGATCAAAAACACTATCGAGCTCCCACTTAACTTCTTGTATAAACAAGAGTCCTCTTCGCTTTTGATGAAGCCGAAACCAGTGACGACCTCATCAAAACGAATGTTCCAGCTCCGAGATGCTTGCCTCAACCCATAAATGGATCTCTTGAGCTTGCATACCTTACTAGTGCTAGTCGGATCGACAAAACCCTCGGGCTGTATCATATACACGTCCTCGGTTAAATTTCCGTGAAGGAAAGCCGTCTTGACATCCATCTGCCATATCTCGTAATCGAAATATGCAGCTATAGCTAGTACGATCCTCACCGACTTCAGCATCGCTACCGGCGAGTAAGTCTCGTCATAGTCAATTCCTTGAACTTGTCCACAACCCTTAGCGACAAGCCGAGCTTTGTGGATCTGAACATTTCCATCCACAACGGTTTTCTTCTTAAAGACCCATTTGCAACCAATGGCCGTTACGCCAGGTGGCGATCAACCAAGTCCCAAACTTGATTCTCATCCATGGACTTTAACTCGGATCTCATGGCCTCCAGCATGCCTTAGAATCTGGGCTCACCATCGCTTCCGCATATGTGGCCGGCTCGTCGCTTTCTAGCAACAATACATCGCGCACTCTGCGCAATCTTTCCGACCTCCGTGGTTCCGGTGCCGCTTCCACTACGGGTTCCCTGACTGACTCCGGTATGATCTCATCACCAGCCGAGCCGTCCCCGAGTAGTCCTAGAATTTCTTCGAGTTGGACCGTCCTCCCACTGGCCTCCCGACTGAGAAACTCTTTCTCAAGGAAAACCCTGTTCCGAGCAACAAACACTTTGTTCTCTTCCCGGTTGTAGAAGTTATATCCCAAGGTTTCCCTCGGATATCCCACGAATATGCATTTATCCGACTTGGGTGTAAGCTTGTCTGACATAAGTTTCTTGACAAATGCTTCACAACCCCAAATCTTTAGAAAAGACAAACTGGGACTCTTCCCGGTCCACATCTCATGTGGTGTCTTGTCTACGGATTTTGATGGTACTCTGTTAAGTGTGAAAGCTGCAGTTTCTAGAGCGTATCCCCAGAATGACAAGGCTAAATCCGACTTGCTCATCATAGATCGAACCATGTCCAACAAGGTGCGATTCCTCCGTTATGATACACCATTTCTTTGTGGCATACCCGGAGGTGTGAGCTGAGGTACTATACCTCTGCTTTTCAGATGATCATCAAACTCCTGGCTCATGTACTCACCTCCATGATCAGATCGTAGATGTTTTATTGTCTTGCCGAGCTGATTCTCCACCTCGTTTTGAAACTCTTTGAACTTTTCAAAAGTCTTTGACTTGTGCCTCATCAAATAGATATATCCATATCTACTCAAGTCGTCGGTAAAAGTCACGAAGTACTGATAGCCACCTCTAGCAGTTGTGCTCATTGGTCCACACACATCACTATGTATCAGTTCCAACAGCTCGGATGCCCTCTTGCAACTCTTTGCGAAAGGAGACTTAGTCATCTTACCGAACAAGCATGATTCGCATGTCTCGAACGACCCAAAGTCGGTCGAAGTTAGGAGTCCATCGTCATGGAGCTTCTTCATGCGTTTCAGACTAATGTGTCCAAGCCGGCAATGCCAGAAGTATGTCAGATTTATCTCATTGGGCTTATGCCTCTTGACATTCACGTTATAGACCGGTTACTGTTCTAGATTCAATATAAATAACCCATCAAGAATGGGTGCATAGCCGTGGAACATACCATTCAAATAAATCGAACAACCATTGTCCTTTAAATTAAATTCATAACCCTGACTCATCAAGCATGAGGCAGAAATAATGTTCCGACTAAGTGCAGGAATGTAATAACAATTATTCAATTCCAAAATAAATCCAGAAGGAAGCTGGAGCTGCATCGTGCCGACCTCCAACGCAGCAACTCTTGCTTTGTTGCCGACCCTGATGTCAATCTCCCCTTGTGCCACACGCCTAGTTCTTACCAGCCCCTGCATTGAGTTACAAATATGAACAACCGATTCGGTATCAAATACCCAAGAGCTACTAGGTATGTCAGCAAGGTAAATGTCTATAACATATGCAACAAGTGTACCTTTGCCTAAAGCAGCATTCCCGGCCTTCTTGCCATGCTCTGCAAGCCACTTGCTACAGTTCCTATTCCAGTGACGAGTTTCCTTGCAATGATAGCAAATGGTCTTTGAGTCCGGTCCAGACTTCGGTGCGGCGGTGGAGGTTACCATCTCCATGCCCTTTGCCTTAGCCCTCTTCTTAGACCAACTCTTTTTGAACTTAGCCGATTTCTGCACCATCAAACACTTGATGCGTGCCTTTCTTAATATCCTGCTCTGTCACTTTGAGCATCCCATGCAATTCAGTGAGCTTCTTATCCATCATATGATAGTTCGAGATGAACGTCCCATAGCTGGGCGGAAGAGAACCCAGAACTGCATCAGTAGCCAGTTCATCCAAGAGCGGGAAGCCCAACCAATCCAAAGCTTGCACATATCCGATCATCTTGATCACATGCGGGCTCAATGGATCACCTTCCTTCAGCTTACAATCCATCAAGGATCGCCAGATGTCGAACCTTTCGGTCCTAGCCTGCACCTGAAACATGCTCTTGAGACTCTCGATCATATTGAAAGCCCCAACGTCTTCGAAATGCTGCTGCAAATCGGGCTCCATACAAGCCAGCATGAGGCAGGTGATCTCGTTTGATTCATCAACGAGTTTCTGGTAGGCATTCTTGGTTGTGGTACTAGCATTATCAGCGGGTTCCTGTGGAAGCGGATCCTCTAGAATATGTTCCTTTTTATCATGCTTGAGAACAATTCTCAAATTTCTATACCAGGTAGTAAAGTTTGTTCCATTCAGTTTATCCTTTTCCAGAATTGATTTCAATGCAAAGTTGGGTTGAGCAGGTGGTGCCATTGATCTACAACAGAAAAATATGCAATCACTAAGCAATGTGTTTATGTAGAGTAATTCTAGCCTTAGACAGAAATACTCCCACTGAAGTCAGCATCCCTCCGCAAACTCTCAGTGATTCAAGATCCGACTAACACATGCGACTCGTGAGCTTTAGCATCACTGCTAGACAACATGCCTATCCAGTAAGCAACTCCTTGATAATCGTATCTCTATACAACTCCTGTCGGACGGGTAGGTATCTCATACCCCGGCTCCCGACCTCTTTTGCCACAAGGCCCAAAACCGTTTTGATAGCCTTGTTAAGTCAACCTAATGCAGTGCATGTTTGTGTCCGACACGAACCCTTCAGTTCAAGGACACCTAGTAGCACCCCAATTTTATGAGCCCACTACTAGACGTACTTGACGTGCGAAGGTGCAACATCGGGGATGGCAATTCACTTGATATTCATGAGGGATCTTTCTACCATTCTAACATGCATAGAAAACAAGGAAGCATAACAATCACAAATAAACACATATTGTGAAATAGTATGGCTCCTTCATGGATGTTCTTCCAGGTTGGCTCCGACTCCGATGACCATCTAGGAACTCCATCTTGTTTGTCACGCCAGGACGCCAAGCCACCAGCCTGATCTCTATTATCCAACTACTACATCTAGTAATGAATTTTCCATAGAGTCACAAGTCGACACGTAGGTCGTTATACAATATAATGACAGCACTTTGGCTCCTGCCGACTAACAAACATGACACGCAAGCCATGTATAATTTACACACATGCATCACATACACATGAGCCATACTATTCACATCAAACCCTGCAAAATGAATTTATGCATAGAATCGCATTCTACCAGTTTGAGTGATCGTGTACGAAATACAAGGCGCTACACACACGGCGGTCCCTCGCGGGTGCGGGCAGCGCCCGACATTTTCGGAAATCACAGATCACATCTGAACTCCGATCATGCCGAATTCTCTGATCTGACTGATCTCATCGATCATCGCGAATCCGATTCGGATTTACGTTTCACTGTTAACCCCGATGGTGGATAACCTACCGGTAGGGGTAGATCATGTCACGACCTCATCGATCCCAATCAACAGAAAACATAGCCACATCAATCCCCATGTGCAGTTGATCTCATCAATTGTGCACACAGCCAATCTTATCAATGACAACAGATCTCATCTATTGCCTCCACATATCTAATATGCATACGATTCGAATCCAAATCCTATAGCAGAGGCTCTGATACCACTGTTGGGTTCTACGGTAGGGTGCGTCGACTGCAAATTAAAAGAACCTACACACAGAACAACCAAGAACATGCTACGGAAGATGGATCGTAGTTCGTTACCACTAGACGCGCAGTGTCATGAAACAGAAGAAGAGTTGGGGCAGTGTGTCCGCGTGGATTGTCTCCTCCTCGTCCCCTTGTACAGCCGGTGGTCGGTTCCCACGTACAGGTTTTCCGGAGCGGCGCAAGTGCACCGCCTCTAACGGTATCCGCGCGTGCAGGAGGAACGTCGTGCGGCGGACTGCTAGGTCCGATCACACAACCAGCGGCGAGTGGAGGTGTCTATTCGCAAGACATGCAAACCCTAGTGACAGCGCTGAAGCGATCAACCGCATGAGTGTGCGGCACCTCCACTATATATGTAAGCTTCCTTCGTGGGATCAACACTTGGGCCTGGCACGGACCCTAAAGCCCATAAGTCTACTTGGCCACAATCCGAATACAGTTCGTATCACATCCGACCAGTGTCCTCGGATCCGACCTCGTAGGTTCCTTCCCTTAAGCGCGCGACCCCTTAGGTTCAAGTCGGCTTGGTCGCAGTTCGGATCACCTCCGAACTACATGGTTCGTAGCGGCCTCTAGCAAGGCATGCCGAACACCAAGCAGACTATGAAGCTGGTTAGCGAACCTGTACATCACACTTCCATTCCTTTTGCCACACGATATATGTTGTCGAGCTCAAGGCGAGTCTGTCATCCTTGTGCTAGCCAGACCTCTTTCTCGTTCTAGTGATGCCGACCACAAACCGGATTATCTCATAATCCTTGTCGCATGGCCATGCTTATCCTGGAGGGATCACATGAGGGGCCCAGAGTATATCTCTCCTGATCGGAGGGGAAAATCCCATCTTGCTCGACCATGTCTCGCAGCATGGGTCTGGACAAGCCTGAAACCTACCTTTGTAACTACCCAGTCATGGAGTAGCATTTGGTCGGCCCAAAGCAAGTCTGTCACCATCCCGAGTACATGCGTCAGCTCAGGTCTTAGGACATAGAACATATGTTGTACTAGAGACTCACAGATGACATATCGTTGCGTCTCATAGTTGGGTCTGTCCGACTCGGACCTTATCTCGACTCGGATCCGACTACGTCGAATCCGACCAGATCCTTCCAAGTCCATATTATCCGGTTAGCATCCAATGCTCCATGGCTAGTGAGACCAAGCCATCGACCATGTCATATGCAAGTCTAGTTGGCTGCGCGTCCACACAGCCCTTTCGACTAGGGACCTTTTAGGACAGTCATCATACAATGCATAGTCCCATAAACAAGTCACGTACTTGCTGATACACATCATTGATAATATCCAAGGACTATCTTTATTCATAAACACATAGGAAATATCATCATACATGATTGCCTCTAGGGCATATCTCCAACAAGGGTGCCCTAGGTAGCTACCGCATGCATCATTGTTTTCTCTTTTCTTTATGCTCTTGTGCCCTAGAGTGAAATGATGGTTGCTTCGTCCGTCCAGCTTAATGCGGGAAAGGTGGGGCTTTGTGATTTGACCCCTCATCGCTCATTTTCTACTACTGCGGCGCTACGATCGGGGTGCCTCCAATTCCAACCGCTACTTCGAACTGTAATTTGGTGCATCGCACGTGGAACAAGATGGTGGATGAGCCACATGTCAGCCAAAGGGGTCCTGTTAAGTGTGTCGCCATTTCGTGTGCAGACTGACCCTGCTTGAGTTGCTACTCCAACATGACAGGAGCAGCCTACCACTTGGTTTTTCTCCTTGGTGAATCCCGACTATATTGATCTAAAAAGATACGTGCTGAACTACCCTCTCCGTCTTGGTTTTTTTATTTTTAGGCATCTCGGTTTATAGGGCCTGCATGTAGTTCTAGGTCATCCATTTGACTAACTAAATATGAGTTACTATGTCACAAAAAGTATATCATTGGATTCTTAAGCGGATATAGTTGTATTTAAAAGTCGAGGGCAGGGCTTTTCCTGCGCGGTAGGCGGGGCAGTTCCGCCTAGTCGGTTCGACAGAGACGCGAGAAGACGAGGGAGTAGGCTGCTGCAAACGTAGGGCTGTGTGATTTGACAGCGAGTTACTGCTAGACAGGTGGGGCCCCGTGATTTGACTTGCCATTATCATTTTAACTGCGGTGCTACGACCGGCGTGATTCTTCCGATTCCTGACCACCTCCATTACGAAGAAAGAGATAGAGAGGAGTAAAAAATGCACTTATAGCCAACCTTGTTGTAGTATGAGTGACTAAGTGATGACTATGTATGACATGCCAACATCAGATAGCCTAACGCACCATGTTAAATCTCCAAGGGCGCGACCGCGCGAGCAACGCGACGGTCGTGGTAGGCGCGACCATGATACGGGCTGCTGGCAGCCCTTGGATCTGAGATCAAACAGTCGCATCCTAAGTTGCTGAAAATTTGCAGAATAACCCTCCAGGATAGGATATTCACCCATAGGTCTAGAATCACGCCATGCAACCGTTCGATCTTAGATCCAAGGGCTCTCGGAAGCTGGTACCATGGGAGAATGGAAAGCCACTACCCTGCCGTTCGCATGCTGGCAGTTCGCTCCTACTCGTCCCCGCACGTCCTTCAATACTACGGTGGTTCGCTCCTAGTCGTCACGTCCATTCACATTACGTCAGTTCCACTAATCCTAGCCCTCCTCCCAAATCCATGGCATCCCAAATATCCATGATCGGCGGTGAGTACAAGGTTAGAACCATCACCGGCGATGAGTTCGACATCATCTACACCCGTTCTTCCGCGACGGTGAAAGGATGCCTTTCTCGCTTCAGACACATGTTCGAAAACTCAGATGATGAGTGGGTCGCTGGGCTAGATGTTGAGTACACCACAGTCCTGAGACCAGAGAAGGATCTAAAGGACGAAGAGAGGAAGAAGCCCGCCGTGATCCAGGTTTGCGTACATAACGTTTGCTTGGTCTACCACATATGCCATGCCGACGTTGAGTGCCAGGATTTCTGTACTAATTGTGCGCACACTTCACCCATACTCACACTATTGTTTTTTATGCATGGGTATTTCAGACTCCGACGCAGTGTTGATGGATGCAGAAAAGAAAAGACAGAAGTCGCTCCAGGGTAATTCGAAGATAAGCACTAAGCATTTCAGCGCTCTAATGGGTGCAGTGTCAGCAGTTGGAGACAGTAAACGTAGCTCTACAGTTGATGATCTCATTTGCCACACACAACAATCCCAGGTGCTTGCTTTAACTTCGCGCTGTCAAATGTGGTTGCATGTTGCATATGGTGTCTAGCTTGTATTGCTTCCAATTTGGTTAAATTGCATCTGCTTACTTTACACATTATACCTTTGATAATGACATGCCTTCCTGTTTTTGATACATACTACATATGTCTATTAACCATGTTCGTACATCAAACTAATTCTCTTTTGTATCCCTCGTCAATCACTTATGATGAGACAGTCACCCGAGTGGGTTACTGTGAGACGCCCTACTCGTTTAAAGAGTGCAGTGTCATCCTCCCCACATGATTCTCAAGAAACAGCAAGGCTAAATGAAGATAGTCAATGTAGCTCTCTAGTTGATCACCGCAATTCCCCCACACCACCATCGCATGTGCTTGCTCTTACTTGGCAGTGTGATATGTGGTTGCATGTTGCATATGGTGTCTACCTTGTAATGCTTCTAATTAGGGTAAATTGCATCTGCTTAGTTAACACATTATACCTGTGAATATGACATTCCTTCCTGTTTTTGGTACATACTACGTCTTTCTATTAACGATGTTCTTATCAAACTACTTTTCTTGTGTATCCCTCATCAATGCTCCTAATTTGTTAAATTGCATCTACTTAGCTTACACATTATACATGTGAATATGACACGCCTTCCTGTTTTTGGTACATACTACATCTGCCTATCACACCATGTTCTTACATCAAACTACTGTTCTTGTGTATCCTATGTCTATCGCTTATGATGAGACAGTCACGCGCGTGGGTTAATATGAGACGCGATACTCTTATAAAGAATACAATTTCATCCTCTCCACATGATTATCAAGAAACAACAAGCCCAAATGAAGATATTGAACGTAGCTCTGTACCTGAAGACCGCACTTCCCCTACACCACCATCACAGGTGCTTACTCTAACTTCGCAGTGTGATATGTGGTTGCATGTTGCATACAGTGTCTAGGTTGTAATGATTCTAATTAGGGTAAATTGCATCTGCTTAGTTTACACACTATACCTGTGAATATGACATGCCTTCCTATTTTTGGTACACACTACATCTATGTGTTAACCTTATTCTTACATGAAACTACCTCTCTTTTGTATCCTGCATCAATCACTTACGATGAGTCACCTTTATTCGTTGCATATTGCATATTATTTCTAGCCTGTTGCCATGTATTGCTTCTAATTTGGTCAAATACATTTGTTAGGGCACCCTTTTAATTTGGCAGAGTGATATTGGTTTCATCTTTCATATGGTTTCTAGCTTGCATCGATTCTAACAAGTTCAAGCACCTTGTGCTTAGTTTACACTTTATACATCATACATGTCAATATGTCACGCCGTCCTGTTTTTCATACATATTCCATCCTCCTATCATGCGGCTGCCTTACATGAAAGTAGTGTTTGTCAGTATCATGCATCAATGAGTTCTGAAGAGCAAATTTTATTCCTTTTTCTTGTGGGTTTGACTTGACAAGGCAAAATCAAGAAAGAGGAAGGAAAAGAGTAAGGAAGGCGTTGATGGTGGTCCTCTGCAGCAATGTAAATGGAGCATCTGTACCGATTCTCCTTGTACTGATAGTGCATTACAAGGTCCAAGTCTCCGCTCCCCTACTCCACCATCCAAGGTGCTTGCTCTAACTTGGCAGTGTGATATCTGGTTGCATGTTGCATATGGTGTCTAGCTCGTATTGCTCCTAATTAGTGTAAACTGCATCTGCTTAGCTTACACATGATACATGTGAATATGACACGCTTTCCTATTTTTGGTACATACTATATCTGTCTATCACACCATGTTCTTACATGAAACTACTCTTCTTGTGTATCCTACATCAGTCACTTATGATGGGACACCTTTAAGTTAGCAGTGTGATATTGGTTTGCGTCTTGAATATGATTTCTAGCATGTATTGCTTCTAGTTTGATGAACGCCACCAATGACGAGACAGTTTTAACTTGGCAGAGTGATATTGATTGCACCTTCCATATGGTGTCTTGCAGTGTTTCTAATTTGTTGAAGTGCCTTCTGCTTAGTTACCACATCATAGGTGTGAATATGTCAAGCCATCCATTTTTTCGTACATATTCCATCCTCGTATCATGACTTTGCCTTTCATCAGAGTAGTGTTCGCCAGTATCATGCATGAATGAGTTCTGAAGAGTGAATGATATTCCTTTTTCTTGTCGGTATGACCTCACAATGCAAAATCAATAATGCTGAAGGAAATTGGCAAGGCATTGGATGATGGTGGTCCTTCCGAGCAACTGAAACAGATGTTCTCTACAGATTCTACTCCGCCATCCTCCCGACAAGATTCGCAAGACAACGCAAGGCTAGACAGTCAACGTAGTTGTGTAGATGATGAGCACATCTCCCCTACTCCACCATCACAGGTGCTTGCTCTAACTTGACACTATTATATGTGGTTGCATGTTGCGTATGATGTCTAGCTTGTATTGCTTCTAACTTGAATTGCATCTGCTTACTTTACACATAAAAATTATTTAATCCATTCAAATGCAAATACACATTCATGTATGACATCTGGGACGTCGCTTATGACACGAAAACTCCTAGCTAACTGATTTTACTTGATCCAGTCCTGGAGATCGAATGGGAGCTAGAACAATCAGAAGGCTGAATAATCCGGACTTGATCGCAAAAGGGGAAAAAAATCCGGACTTGACAATAATGCTGCCTACAAACCTCACGTCGTAGAGTAAAACATTGACTTGATTTCGAGCATTAAAATGTTATTGCTGCTACGTGGTAAAGCAAAGTTATTGCTACGCGGGTGGACGAAATTGACATAGAAGAAGCGTTGGCACTTTGACACTTTGTAATTTGGACGGCATGCAAAGTCTGCCGGCTGCCTCACGTTGGTTTTCTCTGTCCCTGTTACAGGAAACAAGGCTTTCTTTCATGGGCCCATCTGCGATCCGAACACGCAGGCACGGGCGGCAACGGAATAAGAACAACATTTTTGAACTGGGACGGGATAGTTTTCGTACTCGCATGAGAACGTCTCCCGCAGCAGGCCATAAAATGTAGGATGTGACATAGGAAAACTATTACTTTTGTTTTGGGGGGTAAAATCCCGTCCAACGGGACAACAATAAGTGATCCGGACAAAAAACATGTTTTGATCATGAAGAAAAAAAATGCCACAAGAGATGTATATTTGGGTCACTATTAGCAGCTCACAGGTGATTCATAGGGGTTTTCCCCCGTTTATTAAGGATTAAGTTTGGTGTGTGGTGGAACCACGCATCAAGAAATATCTTGATACTCATTTAGAAAAATTCTAAGGACCATGTTTATCTTGGTACTCATACTAAAATGGCAGTATGCATCCCTAGTTGGTGCAGAGGCCGGGAAGTGAAAATCTCTCTCATTTAATAGAGCTCGCGCCGCCTCCCGCAGGCGACTCGGGAGGGCTCAGCCGCCACCGCCTAGTCCCTCCAGCGCCCTTCTCCCCCTCCGCCGCTGCCGATGGTCGGCGTCGGGCAAAGCCCGTGCGTGCGACGGCGGCGGCGGAGGATCTCTCCTCCCGTTCCCGGATCCATGACGGCGCGGGCGTCTTGATCCGCGGGGTGCGGCCCTCTCGACGGTGTGGTGGATCCCGGAGGCGGCGGACTCGCGGCGGTGCACGTGTGCCCAGATCCATGGTGTGGGACTCCCGACAGCGTACGGGCTCCCGGCGGCGGCGGGATCGGTCGACGGCGGGCTAGGGCGATGGCGTCGGACGCGCGGTGTCAGATCTCATCACTCGCGGCGGATCTCGCTACTCCGGCCTTCGTGGAGGAACCTGGACCTGGGGCGGCAACCCCGTTAGGCATGGCGACGACGCCCTCGGCTGGCGACGTTCGCGCGGGGGGGGGGGGGGGGGGAGGGGGGGGGGGGTGGACGGCGTCTTGACCGAGTGGGCGGTGAGTCATCGGTGGATCTCCTCCGCACTACAGGATCTCTCCCGCTGCACTTGATGGCTTACGATCGCGGTAGTCGGCCTCGATGCGTTCGCGGGGGTTGGTAGAGGTGACATCGGACCGGAGGAAACTCTAAATGACTCGTTCATCCCGACGGTGGCGACGACCAGGGTCGTCGTTCTCCTCCTTGTAGGCGCCATCGAGGTCCCTGCCCTCCACCCCGACCCCATGCCCGGGTGAAAACCCTAAATCTCCTTAGATTGGGTGGCGGCGGCACTGCGTGTGTCGTATCCTTCTTGGAGGCATCGCCTGGGGCGTTTGGGTGCTCGGTTTGAGGAACTGCAGTCGAAGGGGATGGGACCAGTGGCGACAGGTGGTGTTTCGCATCGGAGGAGCGGCATGGCATCTGGCACGTCGACAACGACGGGTCTCAGTGGCATGGAGCAGCGGGGTCTCGCCGGTGGACATGTGATGATGGAGGAGCGCAGGATGATGGCGTTGTCTTGCGTCGTGGTGGCGTCGACAGTAGTTAGACCGGGCAAGGAAGATGCAGCAGTACAACACTAAAGATGGATTGGTGGCGGGTGACTGCGGCGGCCACATACTCGGCAGGCGTCCTGATTGAGGAGTGCGCCGGATTGGTGGGTGTCCCATACCCGGCAGGCGTCCTGGTTGGGACCTCAGGTTTTAAATATTAGGTTTGGCTGCAAGGTCTGTTTAGTATTAGGACCAGACTATCAGGATCCCTACATCAACTGAATAGGAGTAGCGACAGATGTTGCCTAAACGGTGGCTTTAGTCTTACTATTGTATGACTTTGTAAAATCTTGTGTAAATAATTAATAAAGTGACTGCATGCATCGTCAGATGCAGAGGCCGGGATCCTCCTCCGTTTTCAAAAGACATAGAAGCTGACAAAAAACCCATCCGTCGCCGCGCCACCTCACCCTGCCTTCGCAGCGTAGCACGCAATTTAGGGTAAGGGTTGGGCGACTGGATTGGAAGGAGAAAAGAGGATTTTCTCTATCCTTGCGGGGGAGGGCTTCGGAAAACTTTGCCTCCTCCACGCCCTTTCTGCACAAGGAAGGGAAAATAGGCGGGCCATCGGCCAAAATGACACGGGAGGCTATATAGATGGCCACGGTGGGGCATCTCCTCCGGGCTTGTTTCGCATGTAGGTGGCACTCCCACAAGGAAAGATTTTTATTTTTTAGTTTTTGTCAAAAATTCATCATTCCTTAGGGTGTACCGATCATTGCTTTTCTATCCCTAGCGCGGGCTTGTGAACTCTAGGTAAGGGCATTTACAAAGTGGATTCTTAAACTGTTCACATCCATTTGGATTATGCGGTCCAAATATGTTTTGTCATTTAATACGGCTTTGTATCAGTCTACGGACTAGTCTGAACCCGCTTTTTCCGCAAATTGGAAGCAAAGTGGGGGAGGGTGGTTGTGGGAGTCCGATAGCAACCATGCAAGATTCCAACACCGCAAGCCCACTGAAATCCCCTTCCTGGTCCCATTCACTTCCACTCGCGCCCCAGCTCCCCCTTGCTTCGCATCCAGACCATCTTCTTCTGACGTCGTCGTTGTACCTCTCACCTACCACCCATGCATTGTCGGACGTCCGCATCCATCGCCCGCGCGCCCACGTGCCTTATACTACGGTGTCGTCCACCCAGGATCCTCTGCAGCCAGGTATCCTCCGCCCCCTGTCGACGACGTCCATGGCGGACACCACGCCTGACAGATCTTCGGTCAAATGACATTGGTCTTATTTTCGAACTTCATGACGTTTTTTAGTACGAAGGATGGCGGAGTACTCAAGTATGGAGTATGAGTTGTTGCCATAGTCATGGATTTCACAGGTAAGAGCAGAAGGGAGCTCTTCTGACAGCGCATGCATGGTTCATTTCACACAGGAAAGCACATTGCACCCTACGACATGCACATCATCCATGAACGTAATGTGAAGTCGGTAGCGTATCAATGGTATACCATCCTAAACTGGAGGCAATGTGGCACGA
The DNA here is from genome assembly GCF_056163025.1 of Triticum urartu. Lineage (NCBI taxonomy): Eukaryota > Viridiplantae > Streptophyta > Magnoliopsida > Poales > Poaceae > Triticum > Triticum urartu. Next base: position 88,971,752 of record NC_141873.1, read on the forward strand.
TTGATTGGCTGGAGGCAATGTGGCCATTGCGTGCGGTAGCTGTGGAGATAGTAAGTTTTGCTTCTTACTAACTTGTTGATTGATTGATTCATCCACTCAATGTTGCTCTCTGTACGTGCTATCGTGATGTACCAAATGGTAGAGGGCAGACCATTTATGCACATACATTGTTGGATGAAACTTAAAAGGCAGTATGTGTGGGATGACATGATGCATTCATGAAAAACTTGTTGAACTTTTGGTTCTTATCATCGAATTTGAACTATTTCGAGTTAAATTTGAACTATTGCTATACTCGACTTATTTGCATGCTATGTATGGATGAATCTGTGTTATTTTCCAGTCGAACTTTGATGAATTCCACCGTATTTCATGAATTTCGTCTGGTTATTTGAAAGTTGGTTTGAAATGTATGCGGATTGCATCGGATGGCCGCCTCCCGCATCCGTGTCAGCGGATTGATACCCCTGTCAGCAGACGGATGCGGTGCCTGGTTTGCGGGTCAGCGTTGGAGATGTCCTATAGTCATAATTTCTAGTAGTGAAACTAGTACTGTAGTGAACGTCCACTATAGCAACAAGACATTTAAAAATCTGAACATTTTCTCAAAAAGTGTGAACAATTTTTAATTAATTTATTTATTTTCAATTGCAATTTTTTAAAATTGAGCACGTTTCCAAAAACTAAAAATTCTTTGGAAATAGAAAACAACTTAGTTTTTTTTTGTTAAGCACTTTGTAAAAATACTAGTAAATGGCACGTGCCGTGCACGTGTATAATCTGAAAAATATTTCCAAATGTCCTAATTCGGGTGGGAAGATGGCAATGTTTTTACTACATATTAGATTATGAATACTCATACACTACTATTTTCAAGTAGTAACACGCATGTACACGTGCACGTCTACACACTTGAGGGAGACATAAGTGTTTTCTCTTGACACATGTCTAGACATTGAACAAGAGAAAGTTAGAAATACACATGCACATGTGTAACTTCAAGCGCCATAATTTAGACTACAACGAAAGGTGTGAAGAAAATTAATTAATTAATCAATGATTAATGGTAAATATACCAACACTTTTATACATGTATCCATGAAATATTAGATTTACAGGATTCAGTGTTAAAAAAAAACTTGTACAGGATTCTTAATACATAGAGAAAAAATATACTCCCATCATCCTCAAATGTCTGTCTTATTAAAATTTAGTACAATATATCCTAGATTGAGCAATTGAAATAATACAAAGTTGCAAGTATTCATTTTTTTACGGGTAAGAAGTTATTCACAATTACAATTTTTTTAGGATATAATTATAATTGAAATAGTTATTCAAACACCGCTTAGGTCTGTTTAGTTGATAAAAAATTAGATAAAAAATATTGGAAATACAAAGTTGGAAACCAGGGTCGTGTAGTTTTTTAAATGAATTTGTAAGAGAAAGTTAAATCGATTTAGTTGCTACATATATTGCACTTTTATTTTAATTGGCATTCTCTTACTTGTTAAATTGCTTGCACGCTTATAACCGAGGCTGCACCGTATTTTCTATCTCTCTCTCTTGATTGGTATAGCTTGCTACAGCTGCTAGGACAACTCTAGTGACCTACCATGAAAAAAGTACAACTCAGTAATGCATGTGAGCTTGCCATAAGTTTCTAGATAGCAACTGAAGAAGCGGAAGCGCAGCTTTGCTAGCTGCTAGCTAGTAGTACTACTCTAGTGCTTCGTGTATTATATCATTCGAGCTTGCCAGAAATTTCCACATACCCACCAGAGAATCGCGCGCGACCCACAAACTCCATCTGACAGTGGCAGTCTGGCTGGCAGCACAGTGACAGACACCCACAGCGAATCCCTTCAATAGTGGTCGTCGGATTGGCATATCCAACTGTGTATACCAGGCCACATAGCCCTCTAACACAAGCCAATAAATATAAGCCGTCCGATTAGAAAGATCCAACGGTCCATATTAGTTGATATTGGTACACTATATAGGAGTATAGATACTCTCTCCGTCTGAAAATACTTGTCATCAAAATGAATAAAAGGGATGTATCTAGACGTATATTAGTTCTAGATACATCTTTTTTTATTCATTTTGATAAAAAGTATTTTCGGACGGGGGGAGTAAAATTATGGGAAAATTTAGAAAGTCTTTTTATAAAATTTTGAAAAATAATAATATCAGAAGTTTTTTTAAAACATGAAAAAATGTAAATTTTTTTGAATATTTATATCATTCTCTGAATTCTTAGCAAAATTTAAATGATTTTATTATAAAAAATATTTTTTTAGAATTTGTATCTTTTTTGAAAAGCAAGCAATTTTTAAAGATATTGTACAATTTTCGAGATTTGTGAATTGAAAAATGAACAATGAACAATGAAAAACCGAGAAGAAAACTGAAAACCCAGTAAAGAAACAACTGGAAAAAAAACAGTTCATAAACCTTGTAGAAGGTTAACAAAAAGATAAAAAAAACCCGAATGAACCATCCAGAACATTGTAAAACCTGATTCGGCCCAATGCAATCGCTAGCAAGTTTCTCCCCTGCGGAGTGGTGACAACTTGTCGCGGGAGCTCCTAACGGGCGCCTTATGCGCCCACTGAGGCAACAGGCGCCTACAGCAGCGCGCTAGCGGGCCGGCCCATGAACACGCTCACAGTGTAAAAAGTATTTACAGCTCGAAAACCACCTGCAAAAATTCCATCTCGTGAGGTATCGAACTTGCACCAATTTGCTTAAACGCATGGTTGGATAAACAGTAAAGCTATTAAGCCCTCTGTGAAAGTTTTCAACGTGAAACATATTAAACCAAAACTATAGCCGCACTAATTAGAAAAACGTGACTTCTTTGAAAGAAATGTGAATAAATTTTGAATGTCCACACATTTAAAAAACATCACGAATTAGAAAAAAGAAGTCATGTATTCTAAAAAAGTTCATCGATTTTCAAAGAAGTTCAGAAATTTGAAAAAAGTTCATCAATTTTGAACAAATGGTCATCAATTTTTTTTAAAAAGTTCACCGATTCCCTAATAAAGTTCATCGGTTCTCTAAAACTTTTCATCAATTTGAAAAAAGTTCATCGATATTGAAAATAGTTCATCAACTTTAAAAAAGTTCATCAACTTTAAAAAAAGTTCATCAACTTTGAAACAAATTTCATCAATTTTGTTTCGAAAGTCCACATATTTTAGAAAGAACCACGAATTAGTAAAAAAATCATCCATTTACAAAAATGTCACAAAAATCTGAAGAAGTTCGTCGATTTTTAGAAAAGTCCAGAAACTCTCAAAAAGGTTCATTGATTTTGAACAAAAATTTCAGCGATTCACAAAAATAGTTTATCAATTTTCAAAAAAGCTCATCGATTTAAAAAAAGTTCACAAAGTTGAAAGAAGTTCATCGATTTTGGAAAAAAGTTCATCAATATTGGAAAAGAGTTCATCAAATTTGAAAAAAGTTCATCAATATTGGAAAAAAGTTCATCGAATTATAAAAAAGTTCATCGAATTTGAAAAAAAGTTCATCAATATTGGAAAAAAGTTCATCAATTTCGAAAAAAGGTCATCCAATTCAAAAAAAGTTCACCGAATTTGAAAAAAAGTTCATAGATTTTGAAAAATAGTACATTCAAGTGAACAAAAGAAAAAAAACACCAAACAAAACCGTTCCGAACAAAATGAATAATTTTAAAAAATAATCACGAATTGTAAAAAGTTCACGCATTTAGTAAAGGAAAAAAGAAACACAAAACGAGAAAAGAAAAGTAAAAAACCTTTCCAAAAAAAGAACCCAAGATTCCGCGACCTTTACAAAGAATAAATAAAACAAAGGAAGTGTCTAGACACATCGATCGACTTGTTTTAGTGGATGGGGCGCTTCCCTTTGTACGTGGAGATCCTTGGCTCGTACACTCAAACACACCATTTTTTTGCGTTAATTCAGTTTGAAACGGAAGAAAAAAAATGTCAACAGGCCGGCCCAGCGCAGCAGGGGTGTGCGCCCGATTGCGCATAGTACTGTAACGGGCGCAGCGAGCGCTATTTAGGATATGCCACTTGTCGCAATAAGCGTTAAGCGTTGAATAGGGATTGCGCAATTTATCCCTCCATGGCGTGGCTTGATCAGCTTTGACGCTAACTTCCTCAATATGTTTCTTTTTTCTCTTTCAAAAAACTACTTAGCCCACCTATGTTTTTTTTTAGGTGAAGCCCACCTGTGTTAGGCAGTCTACTGTGGTATGACCATTTCAATGGCCTTTTGTGCCCATAGGTAGAGCACATGCATCCATGCAGGATCTCGAGCTGACATCATCATATTCATTACTAAATTCAACATTTCAGAAATAATCATCTCACAAATTGGTAATCCCTCCCCTCCCGCATCGCTCCCGCGAGCGACCGGGGGGTGGGGGGGGGGGGGGGGAGGGGGCGCTCTCCCTAGCGCCGCCGCCGGGCTGTCCTGCCTTCCCTCTCTCTTCCCTCGCCGGTTCGCCCCCACCCCTTCGGAGACGTCCGGCGTGGGCTGCGAAGCTTCGGATGGCTGCGAAGCTTCGGACGGTGGCGGGCGTCTGGCGTCGGCGTCGCGGACGTTTGGCTTGGCGCGGTGGGCTGCCTGGTGGCGGCGCCCGTCGCGGCCACGGCGGCCCGATCTGGTCCGGTCCAGGGCTGATTCGGGCGGCGGATGGCTCGGTGGCCGCCGGTGGCTTCTCCTCCCACTCGTGGAGGCCTCCCTCCTACCTCCATGGGTGGATGGGGTGGCTCCTGCGCGGTTGCGGGGCGGGTGGTGGCGCGTCCGTCTTGGACCTGACGGTGGGATCCGGGTGGACGACGCGGGTGCAGCAGCAGTCTTTAAAGTGCAACTAATCCCTGGGTGGTTTTTGTAATTCATAACAACATATAGCTCATTGAACTAATACTCTTTCATGATAATCATTTAAGAAAGTTCAATGATTGGCATGTCATGGACTAGAGATGTGGACCCCTCAAAATGCTAAGGACACATATTGGCAAAAGCTCAAGACTATATTTTCATTTTAGTGATCCAAGATCACATTGAGTCCATAGGAAAAGCCAATACTATTAAAAAGGGATAAGGTGTTGCTTAATGGCTTGCTTGCTCAAAATGCTTAGTGATATGATCCAACAGCCCTCAACCACTTTCTCATTTCCACATATGTCCTAAACCTAAAAGTCAAACTCGGCCCCATCAATTTGATCTATCCGGCGCCACCGAGTTCATTTGACATAGCCATAGCCAGAAACCCTAATCAATTCGATCTCACCGATAGGGATCTCGGTCACACCAAGATGGGATTGCAAACTCTCTATTTCCCTTCGTAACATTTTAGCCCAACCGAGATGAGCAATCGGTCCCACCGAGTTCGCAATGCAAACTCTTTGTTTCCTTTTCGCAACATTTCGGTCTCATTGAAATGAGCGATCGGTCCCACCTAGTTTGCCTGACCAACTCTCTATTTTCTTATTACTGAAATCGGTCTCACCGAGTTGAAGTAATCGGTCAAACCGAGATCAAGTTATGCCCTAACCCTAACACATCGGTCCCATTGAGTTGATCATGTCGGTCCCATCGAAAAGCCTAACGTTCACATTTTGAACCATATCGGTCTGACCGAGTTTCGCCATTCATTCCCACCGAGTTTGGTAAATTGTGTGTAACGGTTAGATTTTGTGTGGAGGCTATATATACCCCTGTACCCTCCTCTCCATTTGAGAGAGAGCCATCAAAACGTGCCTACACTTCTAGCATTCATTTTCTGAGAGAGAACCACCTACTCATGTGTTGAGACCAAGACATTCCAATCCTACCACAAAAATCTTGATCTCTGGCCTTCCCCAGATTGCTTTCCACTCAAATCATATTTCCACCATATCCAAATATGTGAGAGAGAGTTGAGTGTTGGGGAGACTATCTTTTGAAGCACAAGAGCAAGGAGTTCATCATCAACACATCATCTATTACGTTTTGGAGAGTGGTGTCTCCTAGATTGGTTAGGTGTCACTTGGGAGCCTCCGTCAAGATTGTGGAGTTGAACCAAGGAGTTTGTAAGGGCAAGGAGATCGCCTACTTCGTGAAGATCTACCCAAGTGAGGCAAGTCCTTCGTAGGCGATGGTCATGGCGGGATAGACAATGTTGCTTCTTCGTGGACCCTTCGTGGATGGAGCCCTCCGTGGAGTAGCGCAACTATTACCCTTCGTGGGTTGAAGTCTCCATCAACGTGGATGTATGATAGCACCACCTATCGGAACCGCGTCAAAAATCTCCGTGTCTACATTGCGTTTGCTCCCTCCAAACTCCTCCCCTTTACCTTCATATGCAATGATTTATATTCCACTGTAATACTCTTAGAATTTCATGTGTAGGTTGAATGCTTAACTTGTGTTAAGTTGCTAAAATCTTCCAAGACTTGAAATTGGGAAAATTCTAGATTTTTATTTGATCAAGTAGTCTAATCACCCCCCTCTAGACATACTTTCAATCCTACAAGTGGTATCAGAGCTTTGGTCTTCATTTGCCTTGATTTCCATAGCTTTGGTGATCATAGCCTTGGTTTCACAACCTAGGAGAGTATGGTGTCTAGCGAGGGAAATTACCACCGTAAAGGTCCTTACTTTGATGGTACTAATTTTGCTAGTTGGAAGCATAGGACGAAAATGCATATTCTTGGACATAACCCCACCGTTTGGGCTATTGTGTGTATTGGCTTGCAAGGTGAATTCTTCAATGGAAGAGAACCAAATTGTGAAGCTGCTGTAGAAGAATTGAAGATGTTATAATATAATGCTCAAGCTTTCGATATCCTCTTCAACGGATTGTGCCCCGAACAATTCAACAAAATTAGTCGTCTTGAGAATGCAAAGGAAATTTGGGATACTTTGATTGATATGCATGAAGGTACCGACTCCGTCAAGGAATCCAAATTGGATGTGCTTCAAAGTCACCTTGATAAGTTCAAAATGAAGGATGGTGAAGGTGTCACTGAAATGTACTCTAGGCTTGTTCTCATCACAAATGAGATTGCCGGCTTAGGAAGTGAAGAGATGACCGGCAGATTCATCATCAAGAAGATCCTAAGAGCCTTGGATGGAAAATACGACATCGTGTGCACATTTATCCAAATGATGCCCAATTACAAAGATCTCAAGCCAACGGAAGTCATTAGTAGAATTGCTGCTCATGAGATGTCACTCAAGGATAAAGAAGAGCTTCACAACAAGTCTAGTGGTGCTTACAAAGCCTCATGTGCTCCTACATCATCAAGTGAGAAACAAGTCTTCAATGAGGAACTGAGCTTAATGGTGAAGAACTTCAACAAGTTCTACAAGAGTAGAAGCAAAGAAAGAAGTTCCAAGTCAAGATCCAACAATGACAAAAGAACTTCTAGTCGTGAACGTAATTGCTACAATTGTGGAAGACCTGGACACTACTCCAATGAGTGTACGACTCCCTTCAAAAGAAGAGAAGACTCACCTAAAAGGAGAAGCGAAAGGAAAGAATCGCCTCCAAGAGAAAGAAGGAGTAGAGATGATCGTTATGAACAAAGAACCTCTCGCAGAAGCAAGGATTCGGAAAGGAAGGACAAGTCATCAAGGAGCTATACAAAACGAAGACATCAAGCTCATGTTGGTGAATGGGTATCCGGTTCTGAATCCGACAACCACTCCAAGAGAAGTTATCACTCCGACTCCGAATATACTCAAGATGAAGGTGTTGCCAGTCTAGCACTTGTGTCAACCAACTCCTATGACATATTTGACTCACCAAATGAAGAAATTGGAAGATGCTTCATGGCTAAAGGCCCAAAGGTATCACACCCCGAGTATGTTGATTTCAATAGTGATGAAGATGATTTGCTAGGTGATGATGATTTACTTGTTGACAACTCTAGTGATGAAAACTATGATGAACTTGTTATTAATCATGCTAATCAAGATAAAACGAATGATGATGATAAGAAGGAGATTGAGCGTCTAACTAAAGAACTAAACACTCTTAAGTTAGCTCATGAAACTACCTTAGAAGATCATCGAGAGCATTTAAAGACTCATGAGAAGCTACGCTTTGAAAAGCTCAACCTAGAGCAAGAGCATGGGTTCTTAAAAGCAATCAACGATGATCTTCGTAAGAAAAGTTCTTCTTACATTGCCAAGCGTTTACTCTTGTCTACTTACATGCGACAAATAAAATCTAGCAACAAGAGTAAGAAAGATTCTTCTTCTAGTAGTAACAATAATCATGCTAAATCCAATATTGTTGCTTCTAGTAGTACTCTTGATTCCACTAATGATTCTCTTAGCCAAGTTACACTTGAGCAAGAAAATAGCTTATTGAAGGGAATTATAGAGAAAGGTGTTTACAAGAGTCTTGTTGGAAGTAAACAATTTGAGGAAATTGTACGCAAGCAAGGAAGACACCTGAAGAATCAAGGTGTTGGTTCTGAACGAAAGTTCAATGCCAATGGAGTTTGGTGGGAAGAAGATCAGTACCCCAAGACGAACTTTGTTCCTCAACAAGAGAAGTATGATCCTACACTACTGCAGGATGCTGCTAACGCGACACTATGATCAGACACCCTTCGACGAAACTGTGTGTGATGCAATAATCACAAACGGTGGTGTAAAAGAACTGTAAAAAAGGTTCAAAACGTTTTTGATGGCGGAGCCATCAAACACGGTTCAGATTTAAGTTGCATGTGCGATCCAGGGCATACGGTTCAGTACAATGAACTGTTTGCGATGAGGCGGAACAAAAGAAACGGGCAACCTGGTGAAGGCGTGTGCGATATAGAGTATACAGTTCACTCGGATGAACTATTTGTGATTAGGCAACGCAAAAGAAACGGTCAGCCAGATCAAGGTGTGTGTGATTGAGGGCATACGCTTCAGAAGGATTAATTGTTTGCGATTAGGCAACAGATCAGAAACGGGCCATCCAGATCAAAGTGTCTGCGATTGATGGCATACACTTCACATGGATGAACTGTTTGCGATTAGCCACAACAAACTAAAATAGTTAGATAGATCCACCTGTGTGTGCTAGACGGGCACACACATTATAATTAAAAGAAGTGTGCGCGATGGTAATAACGAGCGCGCACGGTTGTTGGAACAAGACGTGTGCTGACATTGCCTATTGCGGTGTACCCTATGGTGCAAACGCCACGTATGCAGCCGAGAAGGCGTACATGCCCACGTTAAGCCTTTCGGGAATAGTGCCGCACTTATAAGCGTCAGTAAATTTTGAGCATGCGTCCCGTCACATTCCAAATTGCAAACCTGTTCACACCGATCAAAACCTAAACGGTTTCCCACTTAGGAGCGTATTACTACTCGGTTATAAATACTACTACTCTAAGATGACTGCACATTCCTCATCAACTCCTCATCCACAAAAACAAACAAGTCATTCATCATCGTTCCCTTGTGTCTACCATGGCCAGCGTGAGTTCTGGGTCGAGAGATTGCCACCAGGGAGAGGCGAGCCTGGAAGCGGAAGCACGAGAGATGTCCTGCCTCGCCTTGAAAGCATCCAACATGTCCCGCCGCACGGCCCTAGTAGCAGAGAGGTCCCGCCGCGCTGCCAAAGCAGCACGGAGGTCCCGTCGCACCGTCGATGCAGCGGACTAGACCGGCCATGCCGCGGAAGCAGAAGAGATGTCCCGTCGCGCCGCGAATGCAGCAGAGATGTCCTCCCACGTCGCGACGGCCTGGGAAAATGTCTCGCGGGCAGGCGAGGACTCTTACAGGCGCATGCGTGCCCTCGTCCTTAGGCAGATGGATAGATCTCCAGGTTGGCAAGGTTGCAGGATGACCTGAAAGCCTCGTTTGAACAGTCTACCGATGTCATCCGACAACTAAATGAGAGGAATGCGAAGCTATGGGCCGAGCGCGACCTGCTGAGGGCAAAGATCATCGGAAGTGCGGAGCAGCAGGAGCAGACCACTGCCTTGTTGAAGAGGACTGGCATCATCGTCGAGAAACTTATGGACGAAAATGCCATGCTGCGCATCGAGCGCAGAAGGCTGGTGGACGAATCTGTGGATGCTCTCAAGTAGCATCTTGAGGACAAGAAAGAGCTTGTCGCCTCTCGCCCCGGAGACTACTAGTTCCCGCGGCCTGCAGCAACGCATCAACAAAGTAGAGATCAGCGAGCCAGATCATTGTCTTCCTTCTTCTTTTGCCCTTGTGTATTTCGGGTATTGCCGCATGTGGCTTATTTTAATTATGTTCCAAAATATGTAAGACAATTATTATCCACTGTCATCGTCCTTATATTCATCATGCTTGCTATATGTCGCAGTCGATGCTATATAGGTCCGTCGGATCTTACATCAAGATCCATGCAAAACTTTATTTTCATATTTTCCTTTTTCTCCCTTAAATCTCAGTCCAGTGAGACATATAGCCACGCCGTAGAATAGGTGCTTGGGCGCCATTAATGGGGACGTTGGGAGGGAGGTGTGCGGTGGGTAGTGGTCAAAGGGCTCTCCTCCCTGTCGGTGTCAAAACCGGCGGATCTCGGGTAGGGGGTCCCGAACTGTGCGTCTAAGGCGGATGGTAATAGGAGGCGGGGGACATAATGTTTACCCAGGTTCGGGCCCTCTCGATGGAGGTAATACCCTACTTCCTGCTTGATTGATCTTGATGATATGAGTATTACAAGAGTTGATCTACCACGAGATCGTAGAGGCTAAACCCTAGAAGCTAGCCTATGATTATGATTGTTCTTCTTGTCCTACGGACTAAACCCTCCGGTTTATATAGACATCGGAGGGGGCTAGGGTTACACAGAGTCGGTTACAAGGGAGGAGATCTACATATCCGAATTGCCAAGCTTGCCTTCCACGCAAAGGAGAGTCCCACCTGGACACGGGACAAAGTCTTCAATCTTGTATCTTCATAGTCCAACAGTCCGACCGAAGGGTATAGTCCGGCTGTCCGGAGACCCCCTAATCTAGGACTCCCTCAGTAGCCCCTGAACCAGGCTTCAATGACGATGAGTCTGGCGTGCAAATTGTCTTCGGCATTGCAAGGCGGGTTCTTCCTCTGAATACTCCATAGAGGATTTTGAACACAGGGATCGTGTCCGGCTCTGCAAAACAAATTCCACATACCACCGCAGAGAGTAATATTTCCACAAATCTAATCTGCTGACAACTTTTCATAACGTGACATCACGTCATGGCCCAGCCATTACGAACCGTTTTTCCCTGCCTGCCACTGCGCATGTTGCGAGGCGGTTTTATTGGCACGTCTTGTCGAAGCAGAGATCGTGTTCCCCTTATAACGGGATTCTCATCAATACAGGCGTGGGTAACCCAATCGTGCATGTTAGTATGACTCCTCGATTTTAGGTAGGTTCCAAACGGCCACGCAGAGGACGCTTGATATCCACCCTCTTTATAAAGGGGCCAAGGCCTGTCCTTTTCTTCTCGCGCTCAATCCTTCACTTCCCCACCTTGAGTTCCAACACCCAAGACTCCAGCTAAGCGCTTCGGACCTTCAACCATGTCCGGATCCAACCTTCAAGGCCGATGGATGGCTTCCTCTGTCACCGAGGAGGACATCAAGAAGCTAAGGGAAGCCAGGTATCTGACCGCCAAAATCTCGCACAGGCTGCCTGCTCAAGGGCAAGTCATCCCCACTCCCGAACCCAACAAGAGTGTCGTATTTGTTTCCCACTTCCTCCGAGGGCTAGGCTTTAGTCTTGATCCCTTTGTTAGAGGACTCATGTTCTATTACGGGCTCGACTTCCACGATCTAGCTCCAGATTCCATCCTTCACATCTCGTCGTTTATCGTCGTGTGTGAGGCCTTCCTCCGCATCACCCCACACTTAGGATTATGGCTCAAGACCTTCAATGTGAAGTCGAAGATGATCGATGGGCGACACGCAGAATGCGGAGGTGCCAAAATAAGCAAAGGCGTCGATGCTCCATGGCCAGAGGGTTCCTTCCCGGAGATGTCCAAATTATGGCAGCGGGAGTGGTTTTACATCATGGCTCCCCGAAGTACTAAGTGGGTAGCTGCTCCCCGCCTTCCGTTCGCCCCCCCATCGCAAATGGCGTCATGGGTCAACAAGGGGCTGGACTGGGGGCCGGTTAATGACATATCGACGTTGCAGATTCGCATCCGAGATCTCCTCAAGAGAGATGTCAGCCTTGTCAAGGTAATGCAAGTCATGCTAGTCCGCCGGGTCTCGCCATGACAACGTCGACCTCTCCATATGTGGGAGTTCAACCTGGAAGGACCGCGAACTATTCAGCAATTCTTCAGCGTGACGCTCGAAGGGATGTATGGATTGTTCTTCGGATCACGAATAAAGTGTCTGGACACCACCGAGGATGCGTGTCTAAACTGCAATCGTCCAGATACCCACATAAGTAATTCTGCGGCCGAACATGCTGTCCTTTCATTTGTCATAACATCATTCTGAAAAAAACTGCTCTTGGCCAGGACTGGATAAGAAAGGCGAAGATGATCAGGTGTTCGGCCCCCCTTCCCGAAGGCTCACCGGATCCTGTACTAGCCAGGATGCTTGAGCACACACCTTATCAAGTGCCATCAGGGGAAGATAAAGGGAGTAATAAAGAAGCCGAAATCGGGCCTCACGCATTACTCATCCAAACCGGGGGAATTAGTGTCTGCGAAGGAGGATAATCGAGGAGAAGAATATGAAATTCTGTCTCCCCAAGGAAGGAAAAGGACCGCCTCTAAAGACTTGGAAACAAGGGTTTCCAAACGAGGGAAGAAACCTTCGCCAGGGGGCCCTGCCCCGGAGGGCATCCTTACTGCATAGTGCCTGCAAGGGGATCAGCCCTCCACCGAGCTGTAAGTGAACAAGAGTACTTTTGGTAAATATATCCTGCTTTATCTTTGAGGACAATAACCGAGACATATGTCTTGCAGGCCGGATCGTAGCTCATCTCGACAGAGTTTGTCTTCGGGGGATATTCTTCCAGAGATGATGGAGAGCGAAACGCCTCCCCCTGTCTCCCCACCTCCTGGGGCGGATGACCCTGAGGTGTCATCACGGAGGATTTCTCCTGATCCGCCAAGGACAGAAGGTAACCCTTCGTCCACCCAGAGTCCGGAGTATTCAGCTCCTAAGGGGAGCAACAGAAAGAGTCTGGGATTGTCCGGTGCACAACCGGACGTACTAATGGGTCTTTTGGAGCAAGCGGTTGTCTCAGAGGAGCATCGTACTTTAATGGGTACGGTGGTTGAGAGGATCTCATCCGCCACAAGTGGGTTGCATGAAGCTTTTACGAGCCTGCTAAGAGGCTTTGAGGTACGCAAAGTAATATATAAATTTTTTGACGGTACCGCACACGCTAGGTGTGATCTATGCAGATAGTAGCCCCTGAGACTCTGGTTGCTGTCTAGAGGCGGCAAACAGAGGATCGTAGTCCCAGGTAATGACCGCGCTGCTTTCATGTGCATGCGGCTGACAGTCCGGTGGCTGACCGGACTGCTGAGTTGGCCGGAATGAGCTGGCAACTTGACGCGGCAGATGCCGACATTGCGCTTGTGAACAAGCGGCTTGACGAGGCACATGGTATGTATTTTCCGGTGGTTAACAAAAATTAAGAGGAGCATGATGCTAGTATCTATAATATGTTTGTGACTGCAGATGGAGCTGCCGTCGTGGAGACCCTTCGGGCGGAACTTGCCCAAGCCAAGGAACAAGCCAGGAGGAGTAATGTGGCCGCCCTAAAGGCGGCCGAAGACTTAAGAGCCGAACAGGCTGCTCATCGCAAGAGCGAAGACAAAATGGCCAAGATGGCTATTGAGTTGAAAGATGCCGCCGACCGATATGGGCTTCTTGAAAAAGAAAGCCAAGCGAGAGAGGATGACTTGAAGAAAGTCGTGGAAGCAGCCAAGGAAACCCATTCTGAAATCAGAGCGGCGAAGGAGGAGCTCCGTCAAGCTGGAGATATCACGGCTGGGAAGCCCTTTTTGTTGCGGACGAAGTTCGGAGATCCGAAGTATGCTCCTCTGGGTCAATTATGGAGTGCTGCAGACGCGTTTTCGGACTTGGCAATGAGTGCTGCTGATGCGACTGCGTTTTTCAAAGATCAAAAAGATCATGAAGTGGAAAAGTTGTTCTGGTTGCATTTCAGTGCTCCAACGTGTCCGCTGCTATTGATTGAGCAAATGGCCGAATGGGCTGAGCTCCATAGGTTGTCCGGGCTTGCCATGAGGTCTGTCGTGGATCATCTTTGGCCGGGAGGGCCAAGGACAAATAGTTATTTTCGTTTAGTGCAACGATTCCTTGGTGTTGTGCCGCATATCGACGCTGTAAAGAGGTCAGCATGCATAGAGGGTGCGCGGATGGCTCTTGCCCGTGTGAAGACATACTGGGCAAAGATGGATGCCACCGCTATTGCAACCCGGGGTCCGGCCGTAGGCCAGGTCTCGTTCGAGCATCATTTTGAAGAAGTCCTAGAAGGTGCTCGTTTAATAGAGGCTCAGTGCTCGAAGAGTATCATGTTCGAGTGACATGTATCTCAATTGTAAAAACAATGCTATTTGGATTATAAAGGCTGTTTTTATACTTTTGCCTGAAAGTATTTATGAAGCCTCTTGTGCGGCTGTTTATGTATGTATATAACCTGAAAGTTTGCAGTCGTCGGCTTCAGCCCCCACGCATATAATGCGGGGGTGTTCGAAAAAGTGCATATTCACACTTGATCCAATGTCTTGGTCCATTAAGGAGGTGATAGCGCGGCGAACAAGGCAATCGGACTATATTGCTTTAACACTTGCACTTAGCCATAGGAGTTTAACGGTGGGGCTACTATATAGCCCCTAGTACTTCCGCGCTTATCCGAATACGGTGTGCGTACATACATGACCGGGAAACCGGTCCTTCGTTAATGCGGAGGAATCGCGAAGATTCCGCTGAGTCCTCGAGTGGTTGACCAGTCTCGCGCTTTATCATGACAGTCAGTTTTCGGCTTTCTCTACTGAGGTGCTCATCCAGATGAACCAGGGCACAATAGCAGTAGTTCTCCCGGTGCCACCTTAGCCGATAGAGTGGAATGTAAGGTAGCAAATCATGGGAGCCGGGCAAACCCAACTATTGACCAAAGACATGATTCGGATTTGATGCATATAAGGCCAAACTCACGACGCCAAACACTCCCTAAGGTATTCGGTCTTTACAACATATACTGGGCTGAGTAACGCCCTCGAAGGTAAGCCCTGAATTTCCAGGTACGTGCATTAGTCTGACGTGATGAAATGCCAATAACGCCAGCATCCCTCTTGGGTATGTTAAGTATCCGGAGGGTGTGAAGCAACAAGAGATAGTAAAAAAGGTTTACACAGGGTCTTAATCTAAAAAGAAACCTTTGAACGAGGCCCTGCTGCACGTCTGCGCCTGTGTCTCCGTTGTGCCGTATCCTGGAGGGGCGTAGCACGATGATCATCTGTAAGAGAGAAGAACCCATGTGAAAGATTTCGTGCAAAAAATTGGTTATTCTTAATGAACCATTGAAATTCAATCTAACCGAACTGTAGGCCTTTTTACATGCGGGAAGCCCCTAGCGCCACCTATGGAGGTATATCCCTTGACCCCATCTCAGGTTTATCTCAGCTGTTATAGCTAGGGGTGCACCGGACTCGTCAAGCCGTGTCCGTGGTCTTGACGACCGATCATTTATTTTGGTTGTAGAGGCCGTTCAGTGTTCGGCTGCTAAAGCCGCCACACATTCTTCTGCACGTAAAGAACACTCTGTATTTCCGCTAACTATGATGATGCCTCGTGGACCGGGCATCTTAAGCTTAAGATAAGCGTAATGCGGTATTGCATTAAAACGAGCAATCACCGTTCTTCCGAGTAGTGCTTGATAGCCGCTTCGGAATGGAGCGATGTCAAAGGTTAACTTTTCACTTCGGAAGTTGTCGGGAGAACCAAATACAACCTCTAATACTAGAGAGCCCGTGCAGCGGGCCTATGGGCCTGGTATTACTCCTTTAAAGCTAGTATTGCTTTGGCTGATTCTTGTCGGGTCTATCCCCATTTTGCGGACTGTGTCCTGGTATATCAGATTAAGACTACTGCCACCGTCCATAAGGACTCGGGTGAGATGGTATCCGTCAATTATGGGGTCTAGTACCAAGGCAGCCGATCCTCCGTGCCGGATACTAGTCGGGTGATCCCTACGATCAAAAGTGATCGGGCAGGCCGACCAGGGGTTGAACTTGGGGGTGACGGGCTCCATGGCGCATACGTCTCGGAGTGCGCGTTTTCTCCTCCTTTTCGTTACGTGAATCATGTTCACTGTTTTGACCTCTGGTGGGAAATTTTTCTGTCCCCCAGTGTACGGCTGGCGAGGCTCATCCTCATCTTCACTTGGTGTCTCCCTCCCTTTGTGTTCGGCGTTTAGCTTGCCGGCCTGCTTGAAGACCCAACATTCTCTGTTGGTGTGATTTGCAGGTTTGTTGGAGGTGCCATGAATCTGACATAATCTGTCTAGAATCTTGTTTAGGCTGGACGGTCCATCTCTGCTGCCTTTGAATGGCTTTTTCCGTTGATCGGGTCGAGAGCTCCTGAATCCGGCGTTTACTGCCGTGTTGTCTGGGCTATCTTCGTTGTTTTGACGCTTGCTTTTATTGCGTCATGGTTTTCCATTGCCATCCCTGACTTCGGATGTGCCTGGGTCGCTGGTGTAGCTACGGGCCAGCCAGCTGTCTTCGCCCGCGCAAAAGCGGGTCATCAGGCTTGTCAGGGCTGCCATTTCCTCGGTTTTTCCTGGCCGAGGTGTCTAGCAGGCCATTCGTCTCGGACACTATGTTTGAAAGCCTCTAGGGCTTCGGCGTTCGGGCAGTCGACAATTTGATTCTTCTTAGTGAGGAATCTGTTCCAAAGCTTTTGGGCTGACTCTCCGGGCTGTTGAATTATGTGACTTAAATCGTCTGCATCCGGAGGTCGGACATAGGTCCCTTGAAAATTAGCCCTAAAAGCCTCCTCAAGCTCTTCCCAACTTCCAATTGAGTTTTCAGGGAGGCTCTTCAGCCAGTGCCGAGTCGGTCCTTTGAACTTGAGGGGCAAGTATTTGATGGCGTGGAGATCATCTCCACGAGCCATGTGGATATGGAGGATAAAGTCCTCGATCCAGACCCCAGGGTCTGTCATTGCGTCATATGCCTCTATGTTCACGAGTTTGAATCCCTCGGGGAATTCATGATCCAGCACCTCATCGGTGAAGGGTGCGCGGCACCCCTATATTTGGATGTGCCATGGCGTTCTGACGGTTGAAGTGTTCTGTTTTGATTCTGTGCCAGAGCGTGCTTCCTAGATCCGTAGATGGACCTAGTCAGTCCGGCTTTTTGGTGCAAGTCCTCATGTAAATCGTGCACTGACTTATGTTCGACATCGTTAGCCGCCCTATCGCGGCCACGGGGTGGTCGATCCGGCTGATCGGCTGTTTTATTTTTCGGCTGTGTAAGCTCTAAAGCCTCGTCATCGATTTCAGGCAACAACTTGCGCTTTGGATAGCTCTTTGTGTGGCAACTGCCACCGTACTTTTCTTCCGCGTGGAGCACTTTGTTCCATCTACTGTTGAGTGTATTTTGTGCGGCTTTAAGCCTTTGCTTCAGCTTCTTTAGACTCCTCGCGATGGCAATAAGCCTTCTATGGAGGTTCTCTTGCTCCAATTGCCTTTCCGAGATGATGTGTGCATCGTCGTCCGGACTGTTCTCCTCTCCGGAGACAGGTTAGTGAGCTTTACCCTCGGCGTCGCCGTGATTGGACAACGGCTCCATACTTTGTTCGCCGTCCGCTGGTTCACCCTGCTCTATCGCTGGGTCCATGTGGTCGTCGTTTGCTTTGGAGTCGACCGGGGTATTATTCTTTCTTGCGCTGCTATCGCTGTTTTTGCCGAGGTGGGATTTGGAGCAGCGCCTGCGTCGTCACTTTGGTTGCTTCTCGAGGGGATTACCCTCCGCCGCATCCTTCCATTCCTTGTCACTGTTTTATTTGGGTGTATCCACCATGTATATATCATGTGATGAAGTGGCTTTCCAACGCCCTGTGGGTGGTGGTTCCTGTTCCTCTCCTGCATCGTCGTCCATACCGTCGATGTCTTCGGAGTCGAATTTAAGCATGTCGGTTAAATTGGCGACATTGGCTATTAAGTGGGTGGTGGGTGGGGAACGAATTTCTTCATTGTCCGCTTCCCACTCAAGCCGGATACAGTTCGGCCAAGGGTCTCCTGACAAAGAGAGAGACCTCAATGAATTTAGCGCGTCGCCCAAGGGCGAGTGTTGAAAGATATCCACGGAGGTAAACTCCCTGATCGGTGCCCAATCAGATTCGATGGGCACAGACATAGACGGTTCAGAGCCTATGGCCGGGGACGAATCCAAGGGTCCGGAAACACAGGTCTCATAGGAGGTGAAATCGGTATTCGGCTCTATCGCTGCTGAGTGTGCGGCCTCCGCGGCGGGGTCCATCCACCCATCCTCGGACGGCACGATCTGCTCCAGATTGAGGGCCGGAGTAGCCACAGGCGCGATCTCCCGAACACCGTCCGGCGGCAGAGCTAAGTCATGCTCGTCGTGACTGTGCGGCGCACCTGACGCGGGTTCGAATCTATCAAAGATCAAGTCTCCGCGGATGTTGGCAGTGTAGTTTAAGTTTCCAAACCTAGTTGGCCAAGCTAGTTGGCCCGCAGTGCGAAGCCGCCGAGTACAAAGATCTGTCCGGGGAGAAAAACCTCACCCTGGATCGCATCGTTGCTGATGATTGAAGGAGCCATCAGGCCTTATGGTGACGACACAGTGGAAGTCTCGATGAAAGCACCAATGTTGGTGTCAAAATCGGTGGATCTCGGGTAGGGGGTCCCGAACTGTGCGTCTAAGGCGGATGGTAACAGGAGGCGGGGGACACAATGTTTACCCAGGTTCGGTCCCTCTCGATGGAGGTAATACCGTACTTGCTGCTTGATTGATCTTGATGATATGAGTATTACAAGAGTTGATCTACCACGAGATCGTAGAGGCTAAACCCTGGAAGCTAGCCTATGATTATGATTGTTCTTCTTGTCCTACGGACCAAACCCTCCGGTTTATATAGACATCGGAGGGGGCTAGGGTTACACAGAGTCGGTTACAAGGGAGGAGATCTACATATCCGAATTGCCAAGCTTGCCTTCCACGCAAAGGAGAGTCCCACCCGGACACGGGACGAAGTCTTCAATCTTGTATCTTCATAGTCTAATAGTTCGGCCAAAGGGTATAGTCCGGCTGTCCGGAGACCCCCTAATCCAGGACTCCCTCACTCCCGATGAGCACGCGCAGGGGTCTGATCACACGCCTCCAGTACTCAAATAGCTACCCCGCACGGCACCTCCTAGCCAATAAAAAAGGGGATGCGTGGCGGCACATAATTAGTAAGTAGAACGCCCACGGTTTCAATAATACTTGTGTTTCCGATTTGTAACGTGACAGCCCTTGTTCCAAAATGACTTTGTTTATTGTTAGTGTGTGTGCCTTGGCAAATCGGACAGAAAAATTACCACAACATGTTGGTGCCAAGCCATGACACCATGCCAAGTTCCATGATTTTCAGGCGTGTTTTGGATTTACAGGAATTAAAAAAACCAAGTTTCTCAATCTTTCCGGCCAAGCCACGACATCCAGATGTTTGAATTTCATTCCCATCTCTTACACAGGACCTAAAAATTTACCCAAGGACACACATGTGGTTTTTCAAACAACTTTGCTGCACTGGAGCCTGTGCTTGTAGTTCAAATTTGAATTATGCACATTAAATGCGCAGAAACTCAATTAATGTATAAAAAAGGCCAAATGAACCCGGAATAGTTCCAAAATTTAGCATGATACTTCTATTTGGTCTAATATACCTGTGTAAAAAAATTAAGGACGGAGAAGGCAGTGTACGTATGTCGTTTCGCACATGGAGGTGGCACGTTCCCTCTCGGAACCACGAGCCTTCTTGACGGAAGCTCCGGTTTGCAAGAAGCTTACACCAAAGCTTGTCCCAATTCGGCCAAAAAAATTACCACAACATGTTGGTGCCATGCCATGACACCATGCCAAGTTTCATGATTTTCAGGCGTGTTTTGGATTTACAGGAATTAAAAAACCAAGTTTCTCAATCTTTTTGGCCGAGCCACGACGCCCAGATGTTTGAATTTCATTCCCATCTCTTGCATGGGACCTAGAAATTCACCCAAGGACACAGATGTGGTTTTCAAACAACTTTGGTGCACTGGAGCCTGTGTTTGTAGTTCAAATTTGAATTATGTACATTAAATGCGCAGAAACTCAATTAATGTATAAAAAAGGCCAAACGAACCCAAAATAATTCCACAATTTAGTATGATACTTCTATTTGGTCTAATCTGCCTGTGTAAAAAATTAAGGCGTGAGAAGGTAATGTACGTATGTTGTTTCGCACACGGAGGTGGCATGTTCCCTCTCGGAACCACGAACCTTCTTGATGGAAGCTTCGGTTTGCAAGAAGCTTACACCAAAGCTTGTCCCAATTTGGCCAAAAAATTACCACAACATGTTGGTGCCATGTCATGACACCATGCCAAGTTTCATGATTTTCAGGTGTGTTTTGGATTCACAGGAATTAAAAAACCAAGTTTCCCAATCTTTCCGGGCGAGCCACGACGCCTAGATGTTTGAATTTCATTGCCATCTTTTGCATGGGACCTATAAATTCACCCAAGGACACACATGTGAGTTTTGAAACAAGTTTGGTGCACTGGAGCATGTGCTTGTAGTTCAAATTTGAATTATGCATATTAAATGCCCAGAAACTCAATTAATGCATAAAAATGCCAAACGAACCCGGAATAATTCCAAAATTTATCATGATACTTCTATTTGGTATAATCCGCCAGTGTAAAAATTAAGACAGGAGAAGGCAGTATATGTATCTCGTTTCACACACGAAGGTGACACATTCCCTCTTGGAACCACGAGTCTTCTTGAGGGAAACTCCGGTTTGCAAGAAGCTTACACCAAAGCTTGTCCCAATTCGGCCAAAAAAATTACCGCAGCATGTTGGTGCCATGTCATGACACCTGCCAAGTTTCATGATTTTCAGGCGTGTTTTGGATTTACAGGAATTAAAAAACCAAGTTTCTCAATCTTTTCGGCCGAGCCACGACGCCTAGATGTTTAAATTTCATTCCCAATTCTTGCATGGGACCTATAAATTCAACCATAGACACACATGTCATTCTTCAACCAACTTTGGTGCACTGGAGCATGTGCTTGTAGTTCAAATTTGAATTATGCACATTAAATGCCCAGAAACTCAATTAATGTATAAAAGGCCAAAGGAACCCAGAATAATTACAAAATTTGGCACGATACTTCTATTTGGTCTAATCTGCCAGTGTAAAAAAATTAAGGCGGGTGAAGGCAGTGTACGTATGTCGTTTCGCACAAGGAGGTGACACGTTCCCTCTGGGAACCAAGAGCCTTCCTGAGGGAAGCTCCGGTTTGCAAGAAGCTTACACCAAAGCTTGTCCCAATTCGGCCAAAAGATTTACTCAAACATGTTGGTGCCATGTCATGACACCATGCCAAGTTTCATGATTTTCAGCCGTGTTTTGGATTTACAGGAATTAAAAAACCAAG
Source organism: Triticum urartu (assembly GCF_056163025.1). Lineage (NCBI taxonomy): Eukaryota > Viridiplantae > Streptophyta > Magnoliopsida > Poales > Poaceae > Triticum > Triticum urartu. Next base: position 88,993,417 of record NC_141873.1, read on the forward strand.
TTTCTCAATCATTCTGGCCGAGCCAAGACGCCCAGATGTTTGAATTTCATTCCCATTTCTTGCATGGGACCTCTAAATTCACCCAAAGACACACATGTGATTTTCAACAAACTTTGGTGCATTAGAGCATGTGCTTGTAGTTCAAATTTGAATTGTGCACATTAAACGCCCAGAAACTCAGTTAATGCATAAAAATGCCAAACGAACCCGAAATAATTCCAAATTTAAACACGACACTCATGTACTAGTTGCATGTTCACTATACGTAAATGTTCTAGAAATTCAAACACCATCCTTTCCCTCTGTAACACCATTTTGTCTTTCAAAACATAATGAAAAAATCAGGTATACCGCAATAGTTTACTAGAAAGAATCGTGTGGGATGCGATATAAAATATTTTGGCGCACTGTCTTGTTTGGCTTGCGCAGGAAGCTTCATTGTCTACAGTCCGCCGCCGCTTGAACCACACTTGCGCACCAGTTTCTCGCGGCACCGAGCAAAAAAAAAATTTGCCACCGCGGAAATATCTATCTCCCCGCCCCCTCCCTCCTACCAAAAGCCACATTTCCACTGTTCCTCCTTGCTTTCCAAGTTCAGACCTTCACTGTTGCTTATTGGCAGCTCAGCCGCCTCGCTGGCGACCCTTCTTCTTGCAGCGCCGCCTCCTCGCCGGCTACCCTTTTTCTTGTAGCGCCGCCTTCTCGCCGGCGACCCTTCTTATTGCAGCGCCGCCTCCTCACCGGCGACCCTTCTTCTTGCTGCGCGGCCTCCTCACCGCCGACCCTTCTTCTTGCTGCGTGGCCTCGCCGATATGGTCAGGTAATCCACACCCCACCCACACCATCCTCCTCCTTTCCTGTCCCACATGCCCCGACCGACGGAGCAACACCTTCCACCGAAATCACTGCCCCCCTCCTCCAATTAAGCGCCGCCCACAACCATTTTGCATGCACTATAACATGGAGCTCAGTAGCATGCGGCTGAACGCGCGAACGAGGTCGCTATGGCTGCCATGCGTGTCGACTGCCAGATCTTGGAGGAGCGCCTCGTCTTCGAGGCCACCGTCGACACCGCCATGCGCTTATCTACTTTAAAATATAGTTTGTGATGTTTTCTCTAGGCCACCACGAGTGCCTTCTAGTGATTTGTCCTGTGTAATGTTAATATGCAATCTGATGTTCAGTTAACAATTTGGTCCTCTGAAATGTAATGTTCAGTTAACACTTTGGTCCAACAATTGCTACATTTCGTAGTACTGTTCTCAAGCATTCTTTGTTTTGTTAACTGTCTTATCTTCTAGTACATGTTTCTATTCTGCAATGTCGTGCTCAGTTAACTATTTTGGTTCATTTGGTCTGTTGTTCATTTAACTGTTTGCTTCAGTTCTGCAATTTGATTTTCATTTGCTGTGGGTACAATTTTGTATTGTTATGCATGTGACACCAATCGAATTTGGTTATACTTAATACATATTCTAGATAGTATGGCAACTCTTAGTTAACCCGATCAAGATCTTCCTTATGTGTGTTGTAGGGAAACAATGGGAGACACTGCGGTTTACCATCGAGGTTTGTTCAAGCAGGGTCCTTTGGCTAATAGCACATTATTGTGCAGTTGCAGGAATCATTCTAATATTTAGGTTTCTTACAATTTGGTCTTGCACATGTAGGTCCTGCTGTCAGAGGCTTAGATCCACTGTTCGACCCATTTTGCATATGGGGAAATGAGATGTCCATGAATATCAGTCAAGTCAAGAAACTCAGAAAGATTGTTAGGATGAAGAAACTTGTGACGTAACAACATGGTCTTTGTTTGCACAATGGAGAAGACATCCGTCAACTATAGGATGGTACCAACTCTTTTACCTTGTTTTTACCCCTTGCACCATTTCAAAATTTACAACAGTGATTTATGCATAGCTTTGTTTTCAGTACTTTTCACAGTAGTTTACCGATGATTACCTCTCAAACCACATGCATGGTCAAGAGGCAAGGAAGGTATTCATTCAACACCCACGGTACAATATTGAAGTCTTGCTGAAGAGGACGAAGGTTGGGCGGGCAATTATCCATAGCCACTGGCCTAAAGTTGCAAGGACATTCAACATCACTGAAGGCTCAATATTTGCCTTCCGCTTCTGCAGTTTCCCAGATGAGATTCATCTTTCTATTTACCGTGTATGATGCTACTTTCCAAAGGTTTTTGATGTTGCATGTGAAACTTGGTGCTGTTGTGTAATGGCGTAACTGAGTGCCGAAGCTATCTGATGTAATTCGATTATGAAATACTGGTTGCTTTTATACGGATATGAAATATCTGGCGTGTTTTGTAAGAAATACCAGTTTGATTAGTACATGGAATATCAATAATAGGCTAATTACCCTGCTTATTGGGGTTTTCTATTGCAAACGGTTACTCAGACAACACCGTGGGCGATAAACTCAAACAACCGGCACGGTTTCTAGAAAGTAGGCATGTTCGATCAACTAACAATCACACGCGGCTTCCGGCAGTGAACTGTTTGCGTTAGGCCACCTTGCACAAACGTTTCCACACAAAGAACTATGTGTGATATACATACCTACGGAATTTTTTTTCTAGGATTCACCGTGTGGGATGTACATCCCTACGGAGATGATTTTTTGGGATTCACCGCGTGGGATGTACATATCTACGGAAATGATTTTCTGGGATTCACCATGTGGGATGTACATACCTACGGAAATGATTTTCTGGGATTCACCGTGTGGGATATACATACCTAAGAAATGATTGGGTTTCTATGCCTCACCCGACCGCACATGGCCCCAGCCTGGGTCCCAGGAGGGCCTATCCCTGACGATTTCTCGGTTGTGTGGGAAGGACACCTTATCGCACACACTCACTTGGCGACGGTTCCAAATGCCATCACGGAAAGGGGTTAAAAATCATTTGTTTAGCACGTCGTTGTACCAGTGCTACTTCCTTCAAGGGGACACAATCTCAAGATGATCTTCCACCACAAGATCACACGCTAAAAGGCAAGGACAAGCTTCAAGAGAAGATTGATGCATTTGAAGAAGCTCCTAAGGCTTTGGTCAAGTGGGTTCCCAAGACTACATCAAGCTCTACTTCATCAAGTATGACTACAACTCCAAGGATTCCCATCAAGATGATGTGGATCCCAAAGAAGAAGAACTAGAGAGTTCATGAGGGTGACTCCGCCAACATACTTCACTCATATTCATTTTGGCAAGAACAAGTGCAAACAACTTCCACATCTTGCACTAGTTCAAGGAGTCACAAACCCTCTTGTTGGTAGGTCAAGGGACAAGGTAACCTAATGCTTTCATGGACATCATCTTGTGTGTACTTCACTCTATGTCTATGGACATCCTTGTTTGTTCCTTGTGAGTTCCTTGTGGGACTAACCCATGTAGGTATTGAAAGTGCAACTCACTCCAATGGATTGCTCCGAATGACCTACATCAACATTGAGCATTGATACGTCTCCGTCGTATCTATAATTTTTGATTGTTCCATGCCAATATTATACAACTTCCATATACTTTTGGCAACTTTTTATACTATTTTGGGGACTAACATATTGATCCAGTGCCCAGTGCCAGTTCCTATTTGTTGCATGTTTTTTGTTTCGCAGTAAATCCATATCAAACGGAGTCCAAATGGGATAAAAACTGACGGAATTTTTTTTGGAATATATGTGATTTTTGGGAGGAAGAATCAACACGAGACGATGCCCGAGGGGGCCACGAGGTAGGGGTCAGGAGCGTCCTAGGCCCTCGTGGACACACCGTAAGGCGGTTGATGCCCTTCTTTCGCCGAAAGAAAGCTAATATCCGAATAGAGATCGTGTTAACATTTCATCCCAATCGGAGTTATGGATCTCCGGGAATTTAAGAAACGGTGAACGGGCAGAATCAAGGAATGCAGAAACAAAGAGAGACAGAGAGACATATCCAATCTCGGAGGGGCTCTTGCCCCTCCGCCGCCATGGAGGCCATGGACCAGAGGGGAAACTCTTCTCCCATCTAGGGAGAAGGTCAAGGAAGAACAAGAAGAAGGAGGGCTCTCTCCCCCTCTCTCCCGGTTGCGCCGAAACGCCGCCGGGGCCATCATCGTGTGACGGCAATGTACATCAAGACCTCCGTCATCTTCACCAACATCTTCATCACCTTCCGCCATCTATCTACAGCGGTCCACTCTCCTGCAACCCACTGTACCCTCTACTTGAACATGGTGCTTTATGCTTCATATTATTATCCAATGATGTGTTGCCATCCTATGATGTCCAAGTAGATTTTCGTTGTCCTACCGGTGATTGGTGAATTGCTATGATTGGTTTAATTTGCTTGTGGTTATGTTGTTGTCCTTTGGTTCCCATCATATGAGCGCGCGCGTGGATCACACCATAGGGTTAGTTGTATGTTGATAGGACTATGTATTGGAGGGCAAGAGTGACAGAAGATTCAACCAAGCATAGAAATTGATGCATACGGGATTGAAAGGGGACCAATATATCTTAATGTTATGGTTGGGTTTTACCTTGATGAATGTTAGTAGTTGCGGATGCTTGCTAATAGTTCCAATCATAAGTGCATAGAATTCCAAGTCGGGGATGACATGCTAGCAGTGGCCTCTCCCACATAAAACTTGCTATCGTACTAGTAAAGTAGTCAATTGCTTAGGGACAATTTCATAACTCCTACCACCACTTTTCCACACTCACTATACTAACTTTATTGTGTCTTTACCTAAAACAGCCCCTACTTTTTATTTATGTGCTCTTTATTATCTTGCAAACCTATCCAAAAACACCTACAAAGTACTTCTAGTTTCATACTTGTTCTAGGTAAAGCGAACGTTAAGCGTGCGTAGAGTTGTATCAGTGGTCGATAGAAGTTGAGGGAATATTTGTTCTACCTTTAGCTCCTCGTTGGGTTCGACACTCTTACTTATCGAAAGAGGCTACAATTGATCCCCTATACTTGTGGGTTATCAATACCTTTTTCTGGCGCCGTTGTCGGGGAGCAATAGCGTGGGGTGAATATTCTCATGTGTGCTTGTTTGCTTTATCACTAAGTAATTTTTATTTGTTGTTCTAAGTTGTTCTCTATCTTTAGTTATGGATATGGAACACGAAATACCAAAAAAATTAGGTGTACCTGCTACTCATGGAGACGAGGAACCTCCTAAAACCCTCGATGTTGGTTATGTGAAAAATATTATGTACTACTTTGATAATCCTGACAAAACCCCATTCAATTATGTAGTGGGAGACATGTTGTATCAACGTGAATACTTTAGGGATTATCGCTGGACTCAAAAAGGGAAACTATTATGGGATCAAATTCATATGTTGCATTGGTATGCTCGGGAACTATGCTTGAGATATGACTATACTTGTTGCTCTAGGATGAAGGCTCCACACCTTCCCTTTTCATGCAAATTTAATGATGATAAAACCTTGGCATCTTATGCTAATGGTATATATGATTACTATGATGTGGAACAAATGGAAGAATTTGTTGCTTTTATGGGTGCTTATGAAATTGAATCTTTGTTTAAAGAGTGTGAAAATCTTGATGATGTTGTTTACAGACCTGAAAATTTTGCTATACTTAAATATTGCTATGAGAATTATGAATTCAATTCTGATATTGATTATTTTATTGATAGAGTCTCCGCTGTCCAAGAAGAGACTAATATTTTGCAGGAGTCTATGGAAGAAGAAATTAATGACATTGCGAGCTCATTGGATGAAAAAGATGAGGAGGAGAGCGAAGAACAAAAGGAGGAAGAGCGGATTGATCACCCGTGCCCACCTTCTAATGAGAGTAACTCTTTATCCGATACAATGTTTAATTTCCCTTCGTACTTACCAAAGGATGAATGCTATGATGATTGTTATGATCCCGTTGATTCTCTTGAAATATCCCTTTTTGATGATGCTTGCTATGCTTGTGGCCAAGATGCCAATATGAATTATGCTTATGGAGATGAACTTGCTATAGTTCCTTATGTTAAACATGAAATTGTTGCTATTGCACCCACGCATGATAGTCCTATTATCTTTTTGAATTCTCCAGACTACACTATATCGGAGAAGTTTGTCCTTATTAAGGATTATATTGATGGGTTGCGTTTTACTACTACACATGATGATTTTGATAGATATAATATGCATGTTCTTTCTACTCCTACTTGCAATTATTATGAGAGAGGAACTATATCTCCACCTCTCTATGTTTCCCACATGATAGAATTGCAAGAAACCGCTTATGCTATGTATTGGCCTTTACTTGATGTGCATGAATTGTTCTTGTATGACATGCCGATGCATAGGAACAGAGTTAGACTTCGTCATTGCTTGATATATGTTACTTTGTTCTCACTACTAAATTACAAATCATTGTTGACTCAAATTGGCTTTGATATACCTTGGGATCTGGGTGGATTCATTACTTGAGAACTTTATGCCTAGCTTAATGGCTTTAAAGAAAGCGTTGCCAGGGAGACAACCTGGAAGTTTTAGAGAGTCATTTATTTCTGTTGAGTGCTTTTATAAAGTTTAAAAACAAAAAAATAAAGAGGGGAACCCAAAACTTTTCAAAAAGGAAAGTGAAAGTGAGAAAGACAAGCATTGTTGAAGTGGGGGAGCTCCTTGAACTTTTTTTATGCTCACTGAAACTTTGTGAATCTTGATTACCGAAACTTTTCATCAAAAATAACTATCCCCTTGAACAATTCCATTGTATTATAAAAATATTGTGCCAAGGTTTTCCTTTAGGATGTTTTAGATTACTTGTTGGTTTGTGCGGTGCAGGATAGAAACTTTGGCTGTAGTACGCGATTTTACATTTTATACTGGAATGTCAAACGGTTCTGAAAATTCTTGCACTGTATTTCTATAAAAAATGCTTATTTTTCCTAATTTTGGTCGAATTTTTGGAGTACCAGAAGTATGGTGAATGTTCATATTGCTACAGACTATCCTGTTTAAGAAAGATTCTGTTTTTGATGCATAGTTTGCTTGTTTTGATGGAACTATCGATTCCTATTAGTGGATTAAGCCATGGAAAAGTTATATTACAGTAGCTATAATGCAAAAACAAAATATGAGTTGGTTTGCAACAGTACTTAGAGTAGTGATTTGCTTTATTATACTAACGGATCTTACCGAGCTTTGTGTTGAGTTTTGTGTGGATGAAGTGTTCGAAGATCGAGTGTAGCGACCCGACCTCAAACGGTCAAGTCTCTGTGCTTCAGTGTCATCCCTGGATCGGTAATGCTGACACACATAGTACTCGAAGGATTTATAACAGAGTAGCAATCACACACTTATTACATCGAATGTCTCAAAAGAGAACTTATTACAATAAACATGGCATAAGGCCATCTAATACAATAACAACGGAAGGCTTGGAAGATAAAGTGAGTCCATCAACTCCAACGGCATAGCTGAGCTGCACGGCAACGACCTAACGAACCTTACTCCTCATCTGAAAAGTCTGCAACATAATATGTTGCAGCCCGAAAACGGGTCAGCACATGGAATATGCTGGCAATATAACACAGTAGAGTAAGAATACAATAATGCTATCACTACATGCATATTTGGCTGGTGGAAACGCTCTATGGTTATAGTTTTATGAAAACCCAATTTTTCCCTACAACAAAGGAATAGATTTTACTTAACTATCATGGTAGTTGAAACATCATTGAGAAGGTTCCTCCAACTCAATCCCAATTAAAAGTAGTTATCAACCCAACAATATTAAATTAGAGAGATGAGATACATACGATAATCCAAGTACTAGATACTCAAGATGTCCATAATCGGGGACACGACTAACCATGATTAGATTGTACACTCTGCAGAGGTTTGCGCACTTTTCCCCACAAGACTCGATCTCCTCCGTTGGATTTCTCGCACTACATGGTGTTTGAGGAACGGATGACTGAGACACTATCTTTCAGAAGCATTAACTCTAACCCCGGGTAGACAGTACCAACCTACATCCCTCTACATCTGCTAGTCTACCACTGGAATAGGTCATGCGACTTACTCAACTATGCTAGAGCCCATAATAGCTTGCGGCTGCACACGGAAGTTTCTAGCATGAAATATCTCAGTTCCCTTTGAGCCTGGGTGGCGGACCTTAGGATTATCACACGGGTACTACGGGATATCCTAGGACAACACTGGATTCTCCAGGTGCCCGACAAGCAATCCACCCAGATGTGTATTAAAGTTGCCACCTTATGTTGAACCATTAATTAACAATCTCACATCTGTCATGGATTCACTCACCCAAACCACGTCTACGAGCATAGCATGGCAAAATAAGCAATACGTAGAAGTAACTCCCAAGGGTTTGATAATAACAGGGCAATAGGTTCTATCTCATCAACTACTTCCCAAACCCACATGTTATATCACAACCTACTCATGCAATGTTTGGGAATTGGAACTAATGCATAAAAACTGGGTGATGAAGGGGTATGGTCAAAGTGTTACTTGCCTTGCTGATGATCCATAAAACCTAGAGACTCGTAGTAGCACGCTTCGCACTCCGGTGTTCTATCGCAAACAAACAATAGCATACATAAGCAAACAAGCAAAGAAGCATGGGTAAAACACGAATAAGAAGATCTAACCAGAAAGTTCAACTTAAGAACTCCGGTTTGCAAAAAGAATCAAATCAAATGGAGCAACGAAACTCAAACTGCGAAAGAAACAAGATCCGATTACTAATCTAGACTAAAGTCAAATTTTACAATACCAAAATCTTGTTCAAGTTGGTTAAACGGAAAGAGGGCTTCGAGACGAAGATCTAGGTGCTTGAATTGCCTGATTCCGATAAACGAGCGAAAAGATAAACTAAAACGAAAACCGGATCAGAAATCATGATCGAAAATAATCATGAAAAATCCGAGAAAAAGAAAAACTAACGAGCAGGCTAACGAACGAACGTTCGTTGTCTGTGACTAACGGGTGAAAACTGTTCATTAAAACGAATGTACGGACGAACGTCCGCTAAATAACTAAACCGAGAAAACCGGTGAACCGATCTAATAAAAAAACCGAAACTAGGGTTTTTAAAAAACCCGAGGGTTTTTACCTAAACCGAAAAAAACGGACGACGAGATTGCGAACTCCGGCGGCTTTCGGCGAGCAGGGCGACGGTGCGGGCGACGGCGGGGTGCGGCGCGGGGCGGTGGAGGGTGGAGCGGGGCGGCTCGGCGGCGGCGCAGCAGCAGCGGCGAGCGGCGGCATGCGTCGGCGGCGGCAGCTGCGGCGCAGGGCGGCGGGGCGGCTTGCGGGCGGCGGCTGCGACTTGGGGCTCCGGGGGGGGCCGGGTTGGCTTTTAAGGGGGGAGGTGGCCTGCGGGAGGGGGCGGGGAGGCGTGGCCGACTCGGCCACGGCGTGGCGGTCGTGGTCTCTGTGAGGGAGATGGCGGCGCGGGGAGGCTGGGCCAACTGGGCCTCGGCCCAGTTCGGTCCGGCGGCTTCTCTTTTTTTAAACAGATTCCGCCAAAAGAAATTCTAGAAAAATAAATAAAAACTAAAAATACCAAAACAAATTTTCACCGTCTAAATAAAATATTTAGAACAGGGTGAACATTTTCTTGGCCTAAAGTGCAATTTTTGAAAAATGCATATTTTTTCTATGCAAATAAAATAGCAGTAAAATCCTAATAAAAGCAAATATTTGATTTTAATATTTTTCCTCCAATATTTCATTTATTTTGAAGAAGCCATATTATCTCCTCTCACGTATTTTAATATGAAATATTTTTGGAGAGAAAAATAATTAAAACAAATAATCCTCGTTTCAATATTCTATAAAATTCAAATAGGAAAACAATGAAATCCCCAACTCTCTCCGAGGGTCCTTGAGTTGCTTATAATTTCGAGGATCGTGAAATGAAATGCAAATAAAATATGCTATGCATGAATGACCTATGTATAACATTCCAAATTGAAAATTTGGGATGTTACAAACCTACCCCCCTTAAGATGAATCTCGCCCTCGAGATTCGGGTTGGCTAGAAAATAGGTGTTGGTGGCCTTTGCGAAGATCATCCTCTTGTTCCCAGGTGGCTTCATCCTCGGTATGGTGGCTCCACTGAACTTTGCAAAACTTGATAACCTTGCTGCGGGTGACTCGGCTGGCAAATTCAAGAATCCTGACTGACTTCTCCTCATAGGCCAGATCACTGTCCAACTGAATCGCTTCCAAGGGCACTGTATCTCTCAGTGGTGTATCGGCCATCTCAGCATGATACTTTTTCAACTGTGAAACATGAAACACATCATGAACGCCTAACAATCCTTCTGGTAACTCCAACTTGTAGGCAACTTCTCCCATGCGTTCCAAAACACGGTATGGTCCTACAAATCTCGGGGCTAACTTTCCCTTAACTCCAAAACGTTTAACACCTCGCAAAGGTGAAACTCGCAAATACGCTCTATCTCCGATTTCATAGACTACCTCCTTGCGTTTTGAATCTGCATAACTCTTCTGCCTGGACTGAGCTACCTTCAGTCTATCTCGGATCAGCTGAACCTTCTCTTCTGATTCCTTAATCAAATCTGGTCCAAACAAATGGCGGTCTCCCACTTCATCCCACATCAACGGCGTCCTGCACCTTCTTCCATACAGGGCTTCGAACGGTGCCATCTTCAAACTGGCATGGTAACTGTTGTTGTATGAGAACTCCACGTAGGGTAGGTTGTCATCCCAACTAGATCCATAATCTAGTGCACAAGCTCCCAACATACCCTCCAGAATCTGGTTGACTCTCTCGGTCCGTCCATCTGTTTGCGGGTGAAAGGCTGTACTGAACTCCAGTCTGGTTCCCAAAGTTTCATGCAACTGATTCGAAAACTTTGAGGTAAACTGGGTTCCTCTATCTGATACAATGGTCCTCGAAACTCCATGCAAACATACGATCCTGGTCATGTATATCTTGGCCAACTTCGCACTTGTATAGGTCGTTTTCACTAGGATAAAGTGAGCCACTTTGGTCAAGCGATCAACTACTACCCATATAGAATCATATCCTGATTTGGTCCTGGGTAATCTGGTGATGAAACCCATGCCAAGCTTATCCCACTTCCATTCGGGTATCGGCATAGGCTGTAACAATCTTGCTGGCTTTTGATGTTCTGCCTTCACTCTCTGACATACATCACATACGGCTACATACTTGGCAATATCCTTCTTCATACCAGTCCACCAGAAACGTTCCTTCAAATCTAAATACATCTTGGTGTTTCCGGGGTGTATCGAGTATGGTGAGTCATGAGCCTCCTGAAGTACTAACTTCCTGATCTCTATGTTATTGGGCACATAAACACGATCCTCAAACCACAAGGTGTCGTGCTCATCCTCACGAAAACCTTTGGCCTTTCCTTTGCTCATTCTCTCTTTTATCTCGGCAATCTCCTTGTCATCCTTCTGAGCTTCTCGAATCTTTCCTAACAATGTAGACTAAACTTCCAGTGTTGCAACAAAACCTCTAGGAACAATCTCCAATCGAAGTTCCCTGAGATCCTCTGCTAACTCCTTTGGCAATCCTGTGCTTACGAGGGTGTTGGCATAACTCTTCCGACTCAGAGCGTCTGCTACGACATTGGCCTTGCCTGGATGATAGTGAAGCTTCATGTCATAATCCTTTATAAGCTCCAACCATCTCCTCTGCCTAAGGTTCAGCTCCTTCTGTGTGAAAATGTACTTCAAACTCTTATGATCAGTGTACACATCACAACGGTTTCCAATAAGGTAATGTCTCCAAGTCTTCAACGCATGCACTACGGCAGCCAACTCCAAATCATGCATGGCATAATTTAACTCATGCGGTTTCAGTTGTCGCGAGGCATATGAAACAACTCTTTTGTCCTGCATTAGTACTCCTCCAAGTCCTAAGCGAGAGGCGTCGCAATACACTTGGAAATCCTTGCGTATGTCCGGCAGAATCAGCACTGGGTCTATAGTCAGACGTTTCTTTAACTCCCTAAAACTCGCCTCACATTCTTCCGTCCATTTAAATTTGGTATCCTTCTTCAATAACTCCGTCATTGACTTCGCAATCTTGGAAAAATTCTCAATGAATCTCCGATAGTATCCTGCGAGTCCAAGAAAACTGTGGATTTTGCTAACTGAAGTGGGTGCCAACCATTCAGTGACTGACTGAACCTTGGTGGGGTCTACTGCTATACCTTCTCCTGATATAACATTTCCAAGGAATCCAACTTCCTTCAACCAAAACTCACATTTGTTGAACTTGGCATACAACTGATGTTCCCTGAGTTTCTCGAGAACTAAACGCAAATGCTCCTTGTGCTCCTCTTCATTCCTTGAGTATACCATTATATCATCAATGAACACCACAACAACCTTATCCAAATATTCCATGAACACCTTGTTCATCATGCTCATGAAATAGGCAGGGGCATTAGTCAGTCCAAATGACATGACCGTATACTCATATAACCCATACCTTGTGGTAAATGCGGTTTTAGGTATATCCTTCTCTCGGATCTTCAGCTGGTGATATCCTGATCGCAGATCGATCTTCGAAAACACCTTAGCTCCTTGCAACTGGTCAAACAAATCATTGATCATCGGCAGTGGGTATTTATTCTTGATCGTCACCTCATTCAACGCACGATAATCAACAACCATTCTTAGAGACTTATCCTTCTTCTCAACCAAAAGCACTGGGGCTCCCCATGGCGATGAACTCCGTCGGATGTAACCTTTCTCCAATAACTCCTTGATCTGCTTCTTAATCTCCTCCAGATCATTTGCGGGCATCCGGTAGGGTTTCTTTGATATTGGCCCTATACCTGGCAATAGCTCTATCAAAAACTCGATGTCTCGATCCGGTGGCATGCCTGGTAACTCCTCTGGAAAAACATCTGGGTAATCCTTCACTATAGGCACTTCCTCCTGAACAACTCCCGTGAGGGTATTTACTTGGCTCCTCCTAGGCGCATGCCTAGATACATACTTGATCCTTTTTCCCTCCGGGGTGGTGAGATAAATTGATTTACTAGCACAGTCAATGCTTCCTCCATACTTTGACATCCAGTCCATGCCTAATATCACATCCAATCCTTGTGACTCCAAAATTATTAGGTCCGACGGAAAAACATGGCTACCAATGGTTAAGGGTATCCGGTCGCACCATCGGCTAGCCATATACTCTGCTCCAAGTGAACTTACTAACAGAGGGGTCCTAAGGGCTTGGGTTGGTAGTTTAAACTTATCCACGAATCCCCTTGATATGAATGAATGTGATGCACCAGTATCAAAAAGAACAAGGGCGGTAAAAGACTTAACCAAAAACTTACCGATAACTGCGTCTGGCTGCCCTTCAACCTCCTCCACGTTAACGTGGTTCACTTGTCCTTTGTTGAATGGATTGGGCTTCTTCCCAGCGCTCCCATTACCGTTTCCATTCTTCGCTTCAGGGCACTTCGTGGCATAGTGTCCAGTCTTCCCGCACTTGAAGCAAGTAATGTGACTTAGGTCTCTCTTGGCGGGTGTGGCTGGATTGGAGCGGTTCTGATTGTTGCTTGTTCCTTTCCCAGTCCCATTCTTGGAACCATTGTGGTTATGCGAACTTCCTCCATTGTGGTTATGACCTCCATGGTTATGAACAAGTCTTCCTGAGTTCGGGGTTAGACGAGGCTTCTACTGAGCTCTTGAGTTATACCTTCCTTGTCCATATTTCCTTTTGCGGCTCTCAATTTGCCGCTGCTTCCCTTCAATCATAAGAGCCTTGTCTACAAACTCCTGGTAGTTGTTAAATGTTGCCACCATCAATTGCATGCTCATCTCATCATTCAGCCCTTCCATAAACTTCTCCTGCTTCGCGGCATTTGTGGCCACATCGTCAGGGGCATAACGAGATAGCTTACTAAATTCATCCACGTACTGCCCCACAGTACGGTTCCCTTGGCGCAAGTTGCCAAACTCATGCTTCTTCATACTCATAGCTCCTGTTGAGACATGGGCGGTGCAGAATGCTTGCTGAAACTGGTCCCATGTAACAGTGGCTATAGTATAGGTGACAGTGTAATTCTCCCACCATGAGGCTGCTGGTCCATCCAACTAATGTGCGGCAAAATGCACCTTCTCAGCATCTGTACATCCTGCAGTGGTTAACTCCCTTCCAATCCCATGGAGCCAATCATCTGCCACTATCGGCTCGGTGCTACTGGAAAACACCGGCGGTTGCAACCTCAGAAAACGGGCTAAGTTATCAACTGGTGGTGGTGGCGGTGGGCTGTTGTTGTTGTTGCCTTGGTTCTGAACTAACAACTGCATTAGTGTATTCTGCTACTGGATCAATTGAGTGAGCTCTGGTGGGAAGGTAAATCCGGAGTCATGTCTCGGAGGCATCTGAGGGTTTAGAGGAAAGAGAATAGAATAGAATGAGGTCTAGTGTGAGAAACACTACCCATATGCACATGAGACAAACACAATCATATCACTCAATCAATCAAACAAGGGCATACAATCGATCTAACTATCGTTACAGAAGTGCTCAGACTATACTATATACATGGTGGAATACTACTACTGATGTGGTGGTCTACTAGAAATATTGACCGGTCGAAGACTCCATGATGTCTGCTCCAGCTTCGTCTTCATAGTCATCATCGCTATCATCGAGGTCCGAGTCGGTGTCGTCGATGATGATGTAGTCCTCAGAACGAATCTCCTTGGGTTCATCGTCTTCTCCTCCTGGCGCGGGGTCTCCCATGAAGACTCCTAGCTTCCTTTCCAGATCGTCATTCTTCTCCACTAGTACGACGATTTCCTCCTCATAATCTTCGCGTGTAGCCTTGAGTTCTTCCTCCAGTTCTGTGATCCTTGTCATCACCTTCTTCAGGTCTATCATGCCCGCGCACATCTGGTTCTCCTGGCGACGAATGTGCTGGTTTAACTCCTGGATGAAAGCTGTGATTGATCTATCCTTCCTAGTGCTGATCATTTCCCATTGCTCATCTCGGCGCCCACAAATCTGGTAGATAGTATCCTTAAGCTCCTTATGGTAAACTTCTCCAATGCGTCCATGGTGATGTGAGCAGCCATACTCTTTCCTAGACTCCAGGTTGGTGCATCAAAGGAAAACTCTATGGGCTTGGTGACTGGCGTGAATGTCCTTCCTGGAACTTGAACTTGAATCATCCATCGCTCCTCTTCTGGTAGAGTGGCATCGTAAGTCCCGGTGAAGCTCGGTATTCCAATGTTCAGGTACTTCGTGACTTCCTTCAAGTGTCGTCCAAAAGGTGCTTCTTCATTCGGTTGTGCAAACTTGTTCCTTGCGTCCCCCATCCTAAAGAGTAGAAAATGGAGTGGAGTCAAAAATGAGAAGAGAGTAGTGATTTAGGGCTTTAGCTTAGTGGTCGTGTCCTACACTCAGCATGTGCTCTGATACCATCTTGTAGCGACCTGACCTCAAACGGTCAAGTCTCTGTGCTTCAGTGTCATCCCTGGATCGGTAATGCTGACACACACAGTACTCAAAGGATTTATAACAGAGTAGCAATCACACACTTATTACATCGAATGTCTCAAAAGAGAACTTATTACAATAAATATGGCATAAGGCCATCTAATACGATAACAACGGAAGGCTTGGAAGATAAAGTGAGTCCATCAACTCCAACGGCATAGCTGAGCTGCACGACAACGACCTAACGAACCTTAATCCTCGTCTGAAAAGTTTGCAACATAATACGTTAGAGCCCGGAAACGGGTCAGCACATGGAATATACTGGCAATATAACACAGTAGAGCAAGAACAGAATAATGCTATCACTACATGCATATTTGGCTAGTGGAAAGGCTCTATGGTTATAGTTTTGTACAAAGCCAATTTTCCCTACAACAAAGGAATAGATTTTACTTAACTATCATGGTAGTTGAAACATCATTGAGAAGGTTCCTCCAACTCAATCCCAATTAAAAGTAGTTATCAACCCAACAATATTAAATTAGAGTGATGAGATACATACGATAATCCAAGTACTAGATACTCAAGATGTCCATAATCGGGGACACGACTAACCATGATTAGATTGTACACTCTGCAGAGGTTTGCGCACTTTTCCCCACAAGACTCGATCTCCTCCGTTGGATTTCTCGCACTACATGGTGTTTGAGGAACGGATGACTGAGACACTATCTTTCAGAAGCATTAACTCTAACCCCGGGTAGACAGTACCAACCTACATCCCTCTACATCTGCTAGTCTACCACTGGAATAGGTCATGCGACTTACTCAACTATGCTAGAGCCCATAATAGCTTGTGGCTGCACACGGAAGTTTCTAGCATGAAATATCTCAGTTCCCTTTGAGCCTGGGTGGCGGACCTTAGGATTATCACACGGGTACTACGGGATATCCTAGGACAACACTGGATTCTCCAGGTGCCCGACAAGCAATCCACCCAGATGTGTATTAAAGTTGCCACCTTATGTTGAACCATTAATTAACAATCTCACATCTGTCATGGATTCACTCACCCAAACCACGTCTACGAGCATAGCATGGCAAAATAAGCAATACGAAGAAGTAACTCCCAAGGGTTTGATAATAACAGGGCAATAGGTTCTATCTCATCAACTACTTCCCAAACCCACATGTTATATCACAACCTACTCATGCAATGTTTGGGGATTGGAACTAATGCATAAAAACTGGGTGATGAAGGGGTATGGTCAAAGTGTTACTTGCCTTACTGATGATCCACAAAACCTAGAGTCTCATAGTAGCACGCTTCGCACTCCGGGTGTTCTATCGCAAACAAACAATAGCATACATAAGAAAACAAGCAAAGGAGCATGTGTAAGACACGAATAAGAAGATCTAACCAGAAAGTTCAACTTAAGAACTCCGGTTTGCAAAAAGAATCAAATCAAACGGAGCAACGAAACTCAAACAATGAAAGAAACAAGATCCGATTACTAATCTGGACGAAAGTCAAATTTTCCAGTACCAAAATCTTGTTCAAGTTGGTTAAATGGAAAGAGGGCTTCGAGACGAAGATCTAGGCACTTGAATCGCCTGATTCCGATAAATGACCGAAAAGATAAATTAAAACGAAAATCGGATCAGAAATCGCGATCGAAAATAATCGTGAAAAATCCGAGAAAAAGAAAAACCGACGAACAGGCTAACGAACGAACGTTCGTTGTCTGTGACTAACGGGCGAAAACCGTTTGTTAAAACGAACGTACGGACGAACGTCCACTAAATAACTAAACCGAGAAAACCGACGAACCGATCTAATAAAAAAACCGAAACTAGGGTTTTTAAAAAAACCCGACGGTTTTTACCTAAACCGAAAAAACGGACGACGAGATTGCGAACTCCGGCGCGGCTCCGGCGGTTTTCGGCGAGCGGCGCGGGGCGGCGGAGGGTGGCGCGGGGCGGCTCGTCGCCGGCGGCGAGCAGCGGCGTGCGGCGGTGGCGGCAGCAGCGGCGCAGCGTGGCGGGGCGGCTTGTGGGCGGCGGCGGCTGCGGCTTGGGGCTCCAGGGGGGCCCCGAGTTGGCTTTTAAAGGGGGGGGGGAGAGGTGGCTTGCAGGAGGGGGCGGGGAGGCGTGGCCGACTCGGCCACGGCGTGCGGCGGCGTGGCGGCCGCGGTCTCCGTGAGGGAGACAGCGGCGCGGGGAGGCTCGGCCAATTGGGCCTTGGCCTAGTTCGGTCCGACGGCTTCTCTTAAAAAAACAGATTCTGCCAAAAGAAATCTAGATAGCAAAAGATACCAAAACAAATTTTCACCGTCTAAATAAAATATTTGGAATAGGGTGAACATTTTCTTGGCCTAAAATGCAATTTTTGGAAAATGCATATTTTTTCTATGCAAATAAAATAGCAGTAAAATCCGAATAAAAGCAAATATTTGATTTTAATATTTGTTCCTCCAATATTTCATTTATTTTGAAGAAGTCATATTATCTCCTCTCATGTATTTTAATATGAAATATGTTTGGAGAGAAAAATAATTAAAACAAATAATCCTCATTTCAATATTTGATAAAATTCAAATATGAAAACAGTGAAATCCCCAACTCTCTCCGAGGGTCCTTGAGTTGCTTAGAATTTCGAGGATCGCGAAACGAAATGCAAATAAAATATGCTATGCATGAGTGACCTATGTATAACATTCCAAATTGAAAATTTGGGATGTTACATCGAGGATGTCTCGATGTGAGGAGAAGAAGGAGAGGCAAGAGCTCAAGCTTGGGGATGCCCAAGGCACCCCAAGTAAATATGCAAGGAGACTCAAGCGTCTAAGCTTGGGGATGCCCCGGAAGGCATCCCATCTTTCTTCAACAAATATTGGTATGTTTTCGGATTCGTTTCGTTCATGCGATATGTGCAAATCTTGGAGCGTCTTTTGCATTTAGTTTCCACTTTCTTTGATGCACCATGCTGGTATGAGATAGTCCATGGTTGATTGATACGTCTCCAACGTATCTATAATTTTTTATTGTTCCATGCTATATTATATCCTATTTTGGACATTATTGGGATTTATTATACAATTTTATATTATTTTTGGGACTAACCTATTAACCGGAGGCCCAGCCCAGAATTGTTGTTTTTTTTCCTATTTCAGAGTTTCGCAGAAAAAGATTATCAAACGGAGTCCAAACGGAATGAAACCTTTAGGAACGTGATTTTCGGAACGAACATGATCCAGAGGACTTGGACCCTACGTCAAGACATCAACCAGGAAGGCACGAGGTAGGGGGCGCGCCTACCCCCCCAGGCGCGCCCTCCACACTCGTGGGGCCCACGTTGCTCCACCGACGTACTCCTTCCTCCTATATATACCTACGTACCCCAAACTACCAGATATGGAGCCAAAACCCTAATTCCACCGCCGTAACTTTCTGTATCCATGAGATCCCATCTTGGGGCCTTTTCTGGAGCTCCACTGGAGGGAGCATCGATCACGGAGGGCTTCTACATCAACACCATAGCCTCTCCGATGAAGTGTGAGTAGTTTACTTCAAACCTTCGGGTCCATAGTTATTAGCTAGATGGCTTCTTCTCTCTTTTTGGATCTCAATACAAAGTTCTCCCCCTCTCTTGTGGAGATCTATTCGACGTAATCTTCTTTTGCGGTGTGTTTGTTGAGATCGATGAATTGTGGGTTTATGATCAAGTTTATCTATGAACAATATTTGAATCTTCTCTAAATTCTTTTATGTATGATTGGTTATCTTTGGAAGTCTCTTCGAATTATCAGTTTGGTTTGGCCTACTAGATTGATCTTTCTTGCAATGGAAGAAGTGCTTAGCTTTGGGTTCAATCTTGTGGTGTCCTTTCCCAGTGACAGTAGGGGCAGCAAGGCACGTATTTTATTGTTGCCACCGAGGATAACAAGATGGGGTTTATAGCATATTGCATGAGTTTATCCCTCTACATCATGTCATCTTGCTTAAAGCATTACTCTGTTCTCTTGAACTTAATACTCTAGATGCATCCTAGATAGTGGTCGATGTGTGGAGTAATAGTAGTAGATGCAGGCAGGAGTCGGTCTACTTGTCTTGGACGTGATGCCTATATACATGATCATACCTAGATATTCTCATAATTATGCTCAATTATGTCAATTGCTCAACAATAATTTGTTTACCCACCATAAGATTATGCTCTCGAGAGAAGCCACTAGTGAAACCTATGGCCCCAGGGTCTATTTTCCATCATATTAATCTTATATCTACAAGCTATTTCCTTTGCCGTTTATTTTGCTTTCCTTACTTTGCATCTTTATCATAAAAATACCAAAAATATTATCTTATCATATCTATCAGATCTCACTTTCGTAAGTGACCGTGAAGGGATTGACAACCCCTTTATTGCGTTGGTTGCGAGGATTTATTTGTTTATGTAGGTGCGAGGGACTCCCACGTGGCCTCCTACTGGATTGATACCTTGGTTCTCAAAAACTGAGGGAAATACTTACGCTACTTTGTTGCATCACCCTTTCCTCTTCAAGGGAAAACCAAAGCAGTGCCCAAGAGGTAGCAAGAAGGATTTCTGGCACCATTGCCGGGGAGTCTACGCAAAAGTCCACATACCAAGTACCCATCACAAACCGTTATATCCCGCATTACATTATTTGCCATTTGCCTCTCGTTTTCCTCTCCCCCACTTCACCCTTGCCATTTTATTCGCCCTCTCTCTCTCTCTCTCCGTCCTCCTTCTCTTTCTCTATTTGCCTCTTTTTGCCCGTCTCTTGTTTGCTTGTGTGTCGAATTGCTTGCTTGTCACGATGGCTCAAGATAATACCAAATTGTGTGACTTTACTAATACCAACAACAATGATTTTATTAGCACTCCGATTACTCCTCTTACTGATGCTGAATCTTGTGAAATTAATGCTGCTTTGCTGAATCTTGTCATGAAAGATCCGTTTTCCGGCCTTCCTAGTGAAGATGCCGCTACCCATCTAAACAACTTTGTTGATTTGTGTGATATGCAAAAGAAGAAAGATGTGGACAATGATATTGTTAAATTGAAGCTATTTCCTTTTTCGCTTAGAGATCATGCTAAAGCTTGGTTTTTGTCTTTGCCTAAAAATAGTATTGATTCGTGGAATAAGTGCAAATATGCTTTTATCTCTAAGTATTTTCCTCCCGCTAAGATCATCTCTCTTAGAAATGATATTATGAATTTTAAGCAACTTGATCATGAACATGTTGCAAAAGCTTGGGAGAGGATGAAATTAATGATACGTAATTGCCCTACACATGGTTTGAATTTGTGGATGATTATACAAAAATTTTATGCCGGATTTAATTTTGCTTCTAGAAATCTTTTAGATTTGGCCGCGGGAGGTACTTTTATGGAAATTACTTTAGGATAAGCTACTAAACTCCTAGATAATATTATGGTTAATTATTCTCAATGTCACATTGAAAGATCTACTAATAAGAAAGTGCATGCAATAGAAGAAATTAATGTTTTGAGTGGAAAGATGGATGAGCTCATGAATTTTTTTGCTAATAAAAGTGTTTCTTCTGATCCTAATGATATGCCTTTGTCTACTTTGATTAAGAATAATAATGAATCTATGGATGTGAATTTTGTTGGTAGGAACAATTTTGGTAATAACGCATGTAGAGGTAATTTTAACCCTAGGCCATATCCTAGTAATTCCTCTAATAATTATGGTAATTCCTACAACAATTCTTATGGAAATTATAATAAGATGCCCTCTGCTTTTGAATCTAATATTAAAGAATTTATTACTTCACAAAAGAATTTCAATGCTTTGATTGAAGAAAAATTGCTTAAGATTGATAAGTTGGCCAGGAACGTTGATAGATTTTCTCTTTATATTGATTCTTTGAAACTTAGATATATTCCACCTAAGCATGATATCAATGAGTCTCTCAAAGCCATGAGAATTTCCATTGATGAGTGCAAAGAAAGAACCGCTAGGATGCGTGCTAAGAAAGATTTCTTAATAAAAGCGTGTTCTTCTAGTTTCCATGATAATAAAGATGAAGATCCAAAAGTTATTGATGTGTCCCCTATTAAATCTTTGTTTTTAAATATGAATCTTTATGATGATGGGACTGAATATGATCCACCTTTACCTAGAAGACGTTCCAAAAATTCAGAGTCTTTAGATCTTGATGCTAAAATTGTTAAAAGTGGGATTGAAGAAGTCAAAACTTTAAACATCAATGAAGCCACTATTTTGGATTTCAAGGAATTTAATTATGATAATTGCTCTTTAATAGATTGTATTTCCTTGTTGCAATCCCTACCAAATTCTCCTCATGCTTATAGTCAAAATAAAGCCTTTACTAAACATATCGTTGATGCTTTGATGCAATCTTATGAAGAAAAACTTGAGTGGGAAGTTTCTATCCCTAGAAAAATTTACGATGAGTGGGAACCTACACTAAAATTAAAATTAAAGATCATGAGTGTTATGCTTTGTGTGATTTGTGTGCTAGTGTTTCCACGATTCCAAAGAATTCATGTAATTTGCTAGGTTTTCGTGATTTTGATGATTGCTCTTTAAACTTGCACCTTGCGGATTCCACTATTAAGAAACCTATGGGAAGAATTAATGATGTTATTATTGTTGCAAATAGGAATTATGTGCCCATAGAGTTTATTGTTCTTGACATAGATTGCAATCCTTCATGTCGTATTATTCTTGGTAGACCTTTCCTTAGAACGATTGGTGCAATTATTGATATGAAGGAAGGGAATATTAGATTCCAATTTCGTTAAGGAAAGGCATGGAACACTTCCCTAGAAATAAAATTAAATTACCATATGAATCTATTATGAGAGCCACTTATGGATTGCCTACCAAAGATGGCAATACCTAGATCTATCCTTGCTTTTATGCCTTGCTAGGGGCGTTAAACGATAGCGCTTGTTGGGAGGCAACCCAATTTTATTTTTATTCCTTTCTTTTTGCTCCTGTTTAGTAATAAATAATTTATCTAGCCTCTGTTTTGGTTGTATTTTTTTGTTTAATTAGTGTTTGTGCCAAGTAGAACCGTTGGGAAGACTTGGGGAAAGTCATTTTAATCTTGCTGTAAAAAACAGAAACTTTAGCGCTCACGAGAATTGCTGCCATTTTTATTTGGAAAGTTATATTTAGTTAATTCTTTTTGAAGATGATTAATAGATAAATTTCTCACGTCCAGAAATTTATTTTAGAATTTTTGGGTTCCAGAACTTGCGTTAGCTACAGATTACTACAGACTGTTCTGTTTTTGACAGATTCTGTTTTTCGTGTGTTGTTTGCTTATTTTGATGAATCTATGGCTAGTAAAATAGTTTATAAACCATAGATAAGTTGGAATACAGTAGTTTTAACACCAATATAAATAAAGTATGAGTTCATTACAGTACCTTGAAGTGGTGTTTTGTTTTATTTCGCTAACGGAGGTCACGAGATTTTCTACTTTAAGTTTTGTGTTGTGAAGTTTTCAAGTTTTGGGTAAAAGATTTGATGGATTATGGAACAAGGAGTGGAAAGAGCCTAAGCTTGGGGATTCCCATGGCACCCCAAGATAATCTAAGGACACCTAAAAGCCAAAGCTTGGGGATGCCCTGGAAGGCATCCCCTCTTTCGTCTACTTCTATCGGTAACTTTACTTGGAGCTATATTTTTATTTACCACATGATATGTGTTTTGCTTGGAGCATCTTGTATTATTTGAGTCTTTATTTGTTAGTTTTCCACAATCATCCTTTCTGTACACACCTTTTGAGAGAGACACACATGATTCGGAAATTCTTAGAATACCCTATGTGCTTCACTTATATCTTTTGAGTTATATAGGTTTTGCTCTAGTGCTTCACTTATATCTTTTAGAGCACAGTGGTGGATTTGTTCTCTCATGCTTCACTTAGATTATTTTGAGAGTCCTACAAAACAGCATGGTAATTTGCTTTAATTATGTTAGGCATTCAAGATTAATATTTTTTTCTTATGAGTGTGTTGAATACTATGAGAAGTTTGATACTTGATAATTGTTTTGAGATATGGAGATGGTGATATTAGAGTCGTGCTAGTTGAGTAGTTGTGAATTTGAGAAATGCTTGTGTTGAAGTTTGTGATTCCCGTAGCATGCACGTATGGTGAACCGTTATGTGAAGAAGTTGGAGCATGAATTATTTATTGATTGTCTTCCTTATGAGTGGCGGCCGGGGACGAGCGATGGTCTTTTCCTACCAATCTATCCCCCTAGGAGCATGCGTGTAGTACTTTGCTTCGATAACTAATAGATTTTTGCAATAAGTATGTGAGTTCTTTATGACTAATGTTGAGTCCATGGATTATACGCACTCTCACCCTTCCATCATTGCTAACCTCTCTAATACCGCACACCTTTCGCCGCTATCAAACACCCACCATATACCTTCCTCAAAACAGCCACCATACCTACCTATCATGGCATTTCCATAGCCATTCTGAGATACATTGCCATGCAACTTTCCACCATTCCGTTTACTACGACGCGCTCCATCATTGCCATATTGCTTTGCATGATCATGTAGTTGACATTTTTGTTGTGGCAAAGCCACTGTTCATAATTCTTTCGTACAAGTCACTCATGCATCATTGCTATCCCGGTACACCGCCGGAGGCATTCATATAGAGTCATACTCTGTTCTAGTATCGAGTTGTAATCATTGAGTTGTAAATAAATAGAAGTGTGATGATCATCATTCATAGAGTATTGTCCCAAAAAAAGGGGTCCAAAAAAGGAAAAAAAGGCCAATAAAATAAAATAAAAAGGGACAATACTACTATCCTTTTTCCACACTTGTGCTTCAAAGTAGGACCATGATCTTCATGATAGAGAGTCTCCTATGTTATCACTTTCATATACTAGTGGGAATTTTTCATTATAGAACTTGGCTTGAATATTCCAACGACAGGCTTCCTCAAAATGCCCTAGGTCTTCGTGAGCAAGCAAGTTGGATGCACACCCACTTAGTTTCTTTTGTTGAGCTTTCATATACTTATAACTCTAGTGCATCCGTTGCATGGCAATCCCTACTCACTCACATTGATATCTATTAACGGGCATCTCCATAGCCCGTTGATATGCCTAGTTGATGTGAGACTATCTTCTCCCTTTTTGTCTTCTTCACAACCACCATTCTATTCCACATATAGTGCTATGTCCATGGCTCACGCTCGTGTATTGCGTGAAGATTGAAAAACTTTGAGAACATCAAAAGTATGAAACAATTGCTTGGCTTGTCATCGGGGTTGTGCATGATTTAAATACTTTGTGTGGTGAAGATGGAGCATAGCTAGACTATATGATTTTGTAGGGATAACTTTCTTTGGACATGTTATTTTGAAGAGACATAATTGCTTAGTTAGTATGCTTGAAGTATTATTATATGTCAATATTAAACTTTTGTCTTGAATCT
Organism: Triticum urartu; assembly: GCF_056163025.1. Taxonomy (NCBI): domain Eukaryota; kingdom Viridiplantae; phylum Streptophyta; class Magnoliopsida; order Poales; family Poaceae; genus Triticum; species Triticum urartu. The sequence continues at coordinate 89,018,386 of NC_141873.1, forward strand.
TTCGGATCTGAATATTCATACCACAATTAAGAGAAATACATTGAAATTATGCCAAGTAGCATTCCATATCAAAAATTCTGTTTTTATCATTTACCTACTCGAGGACGAGCAGGAATTAAGCTTGGGGATGCTTGATACGTCTCCAACGTATCTATAATTTTTGATTGTTCCATGCTATATTATATCCTATTTTGGACATTATTGGGCTTTATTATACACTTTTATATTATTTTTGGGACTAACCTATTAACCGGAGGCCCAACCCAGAATTGTTGTTTTTTTACCTATTTTAGAGTTTCGCAGAAAAGAATATCAAACGGAGTCCAAACGGAAGGAAACCTTCGGGAACGTGATTTTCGGAATGAACATGATCCAGAGGACTTGGACCCTACGTCAAGACATCAACCAGGAAGGCACGAGGTAGGGGGCGCGCCTACCCCCCCAGGCGCGCCCTCCACCCTCATGGGGCCCATGTTGCTCCACCGACGTACTCCTTCGTCCTATATATACCTACGTACACCCAAACTACCAGATACGGAGCCAATACCCTAATTCCACCGCCATAACTTTCTGTATCCACAAGATCCCATCTTGGGGCCTTTTCCGGAGCTCTGCCGGAGGGGGCATCGATCACGGAGGGCTTCTACATCAACACCATAGCCTCTCCGATGAAGTATGAGTAGTTTACTTCAGACCTTCGGGTCCATAGTTATTAGCTACATGGCTTCTTCTCTCTTTTTGGATCTCAATACAAAGTTCTACCCCTCTCTTGTGGAGATCTATTCGATGTAATCTTCTTTTGTGGTGTGTTTGTTGAGATCGATGAATTGTGGGTTTATGACCAAGTTTATTTATGAACAATATTTGAATCTTCTCTGAATTCTTTTATGTATGATTGGTTATCTTTGCAAGTCTCTTCGAATTATCAGTTTGGTTTGGCCTACTAGATTGATCTTTCTTGTAATGGGAGAAGTGATTAGCTTTGGGTTCAATCTTGCGGTGTCCTGTCCCAGTGACATTAGGGGCAGCAAGGCACGTATTGTATTGTTGCCATCGAGGATAACAAGATGGGGTTTATATCATATTGCATGAGTTTATCCCTCTACATCATGTCATCTTGCTTAAAGCGTTACTCTGTTGTCTCGGACGTGATGCCTATATACATGATCATACCTAGATATTCTCATAATTATGCTCAATTCTGTCAATTGCTCAACAATAATTTGTTTACCCACCGTAATACTTATGCTCTCGAGAGAAGCCACTAGTGAAACCTATGGCCCCCGGGTCTATTTTCCATCATATTAAACTTCTATATACAAGCTATTTCCTTTTCCGTTTATTTTGCTTTCTTTACTTTGCATATTTATCATAAAAATACCAAAAATATTATCTTATCATATCTATCAGATCTCACTTTCATAAGTGACCGTGAAGGGATTGACAACCCCTTTATTGCGTTGTTTGCGAGGATTTATTTGTTTGTGTAGGTGCGAGGGACTCGCGCGTGGCCTCCTACTGGATTGATACCTTGGTTCTCAAAAACTAAGGGAAATACTTACGCTACTTTGCTGCATCACCCTTTCCACTTCAAGGGAAAACCAACGCAGTGCTCAGGAGGTAGCATTGATTTATAGAATGCTCATTGCACTTCACTTATACCTTTTGAGTATGGCTTTATAGAATGCTTCATGTGCTTCACTTATATCTTTTGAAGTTTGGATTGCCTGTTTCTCTTCACATAGAAAACCGCCATTTGTAGAATGCTCTTTTGCTTCACTTATATTTGTTAGAGCATGGGCATATCTTTGGTAGAAAGGATTAAACTCTCTTGCTTCACTTATATCTATTTAGAGAGATGACAGGAACTGGCCATTCACATGGTTAGTCATAAAATCCTACATAAAACTTGTAGATCACTGAATATGATATGTTTGATTCCTTGCAATATTTTTGCGATATAAAGATGGTGATATTAGAGTCATGCTAGTGGGTAGTTGTGGATTGTAGAAATACTTGCGTTGAAGTTTTTGATTCCCGTAGCATGCACATATGGTGAATCGTTATGTGATGAAGTCGGAGCATGAGGTATTTATTGATTGTCTTCCTTACGAGTGGCGGTCGGGGACGAGCGATGGTCTTTTGCTACCAATCTATCCCCCTAGGAGCATGCGCGAAGTACTTTGTTTCGATGACTAATAGATTTTTGCAATAAGTATGTGAGTTCTTTATGACTAATGTTGAGTCCATGGATTATACGCACTCTCACCCTTCCATCATTGCTAGCCTCTTCGGCACCATGCATCGCCCTTTCTCACCTCGAGAGTTGGTGCAAACTTCGTCGGTGCATCCAAACCCCGTGATACAATATTCTCTATCACACATAAGCCTCCTTATATCTTCCTCAAAACGGCCACCATACCTACCTATCATGGCATTTCCATAGCCATTTCGAGATATAATGCCATGCAACTTCCATCATGATCATATACATGACTTGAGCATTTATTGTCATATTGCTTTGCATGATCGTAAGATAGCTAGCATGATGTTTTCATGGCTTGTCTGTTTTTTGATGCCATTGCTACGCTAGAACATTGCACATCCCGGTACACCGCCAGAGGCATTCATATAGAGTCATATCTTTGTTCTAGTATCGAGTTGTAAGTAAATAAAAGTGTGATGATCATCATTATTAGAACATTGTCCCATGTGAGGTTATCAAAATAAAAGAGGCAAAAGAAGCCCAAATAAAAGAAGAGGCCAAAGAATCCCACCAAAAAAACAAAAAATGAGAGAAAAAGAGGGAAGGGACAATGTTACTATCCTTTTACCACACTTGTGCTTCAAAGTAGCACCATGCTCTTCATATAGAGAGTCTCATTGAGTTATCAATTTCATATACTAGTGGGAATTTTCATTATAGAACTTGGCTTGTATATTCCGATGATGGGCTTCCTCAAATGCCCGAGGTCTTCATGAGCAATCAAGTTGGATGCACACCCACTTAGTTTGAGTTTGAGCTTTCATATACTTATAGCTCTAGTGCATCCGTTGCATGGCAATCCCTACTCCTCACATTGACATCAATTGATGAGCATCTCCATAGCCCATTGATTAGTCGCGTCGATGTGAGACTTTCTCCTTTTTTGTCTTCTCCACACAAACTCCACCATCATATTGTATTCCACCCATAGTGCTATGTCCATGGCCCACGCTCATGTATTGCGTGAAAGTTGAAAAGGTTTGAGAACGTCAAAAGTATGAAACAATTGCTTGGCTTGTCATCGGGGTTGTGCATGATTTGAATATTTTGTGTGGTGAAGATGGAGCATAGCCAGACCATATGATTTTGTAGGGATAACTTTCTTTGGCCTTGTTATTTTGAAAAGACATGATTGCTTTATTAGTATGCTTGAAGTATTATTTTCTTAATGTCAAATGATAGACTATTGCCTTGAATCACTCGTGTCTTAATATTCATGCCATGATTATATTACATGATCAAGATTATGCTAGGTAGAATTCCACATCAAAAATTATCTTTTTTATCATTTACCTACTCGAGGACAAGCAGGAATTAAGCTTGGGGATGCTGATACTTCTCCGTCATATCTATAATTTTTGATTGTTCCATGCCAATATTATACAACTTTCATATACTTTTGGCAACTTTTTATACTATTTTTTGGGACTAACATATTGATCCAGTGCCTAGTGCCAATTCCTGTTTGTTGCATGTTTTTTGTTTCGCAGTAAATCCATATCAAACGGGGTCCAAATGGGATAAAAACTGACGGAGATTTTTTTGGAATATATGTGATTTTTGGGAAGAAGAATCAACGCGAGACGATGCTCGAGGGGGCCACGAAGCAGGGGTCAGGTGCACCCTGGGCCCTCGTGGCCACCCCGTAAGGCGGTTGAAGCCCTTCTTTCACCAAAATAAATCTAATATCCGGATAGAGATCGTGTTAGAATTTCAGCCCAATCGGAGTTACGGATCTTCGGGAATTTAAGAAACGGTGAAAGGGCAGAATCAGGGAACGCAGAAACAAAGAGAGACAGAGAGACAGATCCAATCTCAGAGGGGCTCTCGCCCCTCCGCCGCCATGGAGGCCATGGACCAGATGGGAAACCCTTCTCCCATCTAGGGAGAAGGTCAAGGAAGAACAAGAAGAAGGGGGGCTCTCTCCCCCTCTCTCCCGGTGGCGCCGGAACGCCGTCGGGGCCATCATCGTGTGACGGCGATCTACACCAACACCTCCGTCATCTTCACCAACATCTTCATCACCTTCCCCCATCTATCTATAGCGGTCCACTCTCCCACAACCATCTGTACCCTCTACTTGAACATGGTGCTTTATGCTTCATATTATTATCCAATGATGTGTTGCCGTCCTATGATGTCTGAGTAGATTTTCGTTGTCCTACCGGTGATTGGTGAATTGCTATGATTGGTTTAATTTGCTTGTGGTTATGTTGTTGTCCTTTGGTGCCCATCATATGAGAGCTCGCGTGGATCACACCATAGGGTTAGTTGTATGTTGATAGGACTATGTATTGGAGGGCATGAGTGACAGAAGCTTCAACCTAGCATAGAAATTGATGCATACGGGATTGAAAGGGGACCAATATATCTTAATGATATGGTTGGGTTTTACCTTAATGAACATTAGTAGTTGCGGATGCTTGCTAATAGTTCCAATCATAAGTGCATAGAATTCCAAGTCAGGGATGACATGCTAGCAGTGGCCTCTCCCACATAAAACTTGCTATCGGTCTAGTAAAGTATAGTCAATTGCTTAGGGGCAATTTCATAACTCCTACCACCACTTTTCCACACTCGCTATACTAACTTTATTGTGTCTTTACCTAAAACAGCCCCTACTCTTTATTTATGCGCTCTTTATTATCTTGCAAACCTATCCAAAAGCACCTACAAAGTCCTTCTAGTTTCATACTTGTTCTAGGTAAAGCGAACGTTAAGCGTGCGTAGAGTTGTATCGGTGGTCGATAGAAGTTGAGGGAATATGTATTCTACCTTTAGCTCCTCGTTGGGTTCGACACTCTTACTTATCGAAAGAGGCTACAATTGATCCCCTATACTTGTGGGGTATCAAGCATCTACATCTTCAACATCTACATGAAGTCATCATCGACAAAACCCAAGGGTAGTTCATCCCTCTTAGGGGGGATATCACATCTAGGGGGAGCTTTACTCTAAGAATTGAGCTAAAGAAACTCTAAAGATGTGAACACAACAATTCTTTATGTAAAAGGGGTAACCCCACTTGTGCTTAAATAACGAGTATGACCTACGATCAAATATTCTCATTTGACTCCTCAGTCAATATACTCATATAGAGATGACCTGGTCATCACCAATTGCTTGATAGATGCTAGAGTGTTTGTGCATGCTTTGCCATTATTTTATCTGCCATCTTATTGTGTGAGCATGTTGAGTGCATATTTTTCTCATTCAAGAACATTCATTTGTTGCTTTGATTGTTTAGTCTTTTCTTTTGCCAAATGGATGGACAAGAATGCCTAAGAACTCCCTCTAGATATCTATGCTTTTCTCGTCTCAAACTCTATTCATGCTACATCACAAAGTTTGATCAAGTCAGATTCGAACCCTATGGACGAGGAGCACTCGGAGCCATAGACTTAAACTTCCAAAACCTCTCTATGTATTTCGGTCTGACCGATTCATTCCTTTCGGTCATACCGAGTTCATTGAGTTGATCTAGGTTTCAATCTCGGTGCAACCGATTTGAACAATTCGATCACACCGAGTTGCAGTAACCGCTTGCGATTCTGCATCTCAGTGCCACTGAGTCCTTCCACTCGGCCACACCGACAGGGTCTGGATATATATACCCACGGGTCAAATTTTGGAAATTCCTCTGAAACCCTTCGCCATCGCGTATCCAGCTCTGCTGACTCAAGGTCTCCAGATCGTCTCCTCATCGCCAGTGACCCCCTATTGCTGGTCTCCGCCGCCATCAGCGGAATCTTCGCCGCCATTGTCGCTGTAGTGAGTTCACTGCCGAGTTAGGGTATGAACTCGACCCCTATGTGCAATCTTTACCTCTGATTCCTGCACTTAGGTCAATGCCATGATTCTTACCATGTATGAGATTGTTCTATCTAGCAAAAACCTCCATTGGATTAGTTTTGATTCGAAAATTTAGGGTTAGGTTTCCGTCGAACTCATCTCGGACCGACCGAGTTGTAGAAATCGGTCTCACCGATTTGGCCTAGGCTATTGCACTTGTGAATTTCGGTCTGACCGAAACTTACAAATCGGTGTGACCGAGTTCAACTCTCTGTGAAACCCTAGCAATCTCGGAGTCACCGAACTGTGTCTCGGTCTGACTGATTCCACTAGTTTAGACTCTAAAGTTGCTTCGGTGTCACCGAGTTTAACAAATCGGTAGCTCCGAAATGCTTTCTGTATAAAACTAAAACTAAGTTTTTGACTCAATTATTTTGCAAAATCTTTGCACTTTGTGATGCTCATCCACTCTATCTCAACTACATCTATTCATAGGGTCAGCTTTCAGGTCAGCTTTCAGGTCAGCTTGCAGTTTCAGCCATGTCAGATCAAAGTGATAGCCAGAACAAGTCTGAGGAGCAGGTTAACTTGAGTGAGGGCACTAGTCCCTTTGGAAGCTATGATGAGGGTAGCAGAAGCACCCCAAGCAACTTGCCCAAGGCAGCAACCAGAACAAGGAAGAAGAGGATCTCAGATTCTGAAGATGAGGACTATGTTGTTGTTGAGGCGGAAGTCACCTCAAAGAAGAATGTTTTCAAGAAAGAATTTGGCACTGGAGCTTCAACAAAGCCTGGTTTGCACAAGAAGGCTCATGCCAAGAGAGTGCCAATGTCTAAGGCCAGAGCCTCAACTCTTGAAGTCACCAAGTCAACTGAACAAGAGGTTGCTGGTGAGGGCAAGAAGAGGAAGGTGATACGTCTCCGTCGTATCTATAATTTTTGATTGTTCCATGCCAATATTCTACAACTTTCATATATTTTGGCAACTTTTTATACTATTTTTGGGACTAACATATTGATCCAGTGCCCATTGCCAGTTCCTGTTTGTTGCATGTTTTTTGTTTCGCAGAAAATCCATATCAAACGGAGTCCAAACGGGATAAAAACGGACGGAGATTTTTTTTGGAATATATGTGATTTTTGGGAAGTGAAATCAATGCGAGACGATGCTCGAGGGGCCCACAAGGCAGGGGGGCGCGCCCCTGACCCTCGTGGCCACCCGGTAAGGTGGTTGATGCCCTTCTTTCGCTGCAAAAAAGCTAATATCCGGATAGAGATCATGTTAAAATTTCAGCTCAATCGGAGTTACGAATCTCTGGGAATATAAGAAACGGTGAAAGGGTAGAATCTGAGAACGCAGAAACAGAGAGAGACAGAGAGACATATCCAATCTTGGAGGGGCTCTCGCCCCTCCCACGCCATGGAGGCCATGGACCAGAGGGGAAACCCTTCTCCCATCTAGGGAGGATGTCAAGGAAGAAGAAGAAGGAGGGGGGCTCTCTGCCCCTCGCTTCCAGTGGCACCGGAGTGCCACCGGGGGCCATCATCATCACCGCAATCTTCACCGCCATCATCACCAACTCTTCCCCCTCTATGCAGCGGTGTAACCTCCCTCTTACCCGCTGTAATCTCTACTTAAACATGGTGCTCAACACTATATATTATTTCCCAATGATGTATGGCTATCCTATGATGTTTGAGTAGATCCATTTTGTCCTATGGGCTATTTGATGATCAAGATTGGTTTGAGTTGCATGTTTTATTATTGGTGCTGTCCTATGGTGCTCTCCGTGTCGTGCAAGCGTGAGGGATCCCTGCTGTAGGGTGTTGCAATACGTTTATGATTCGCTTATAGTGGGTTGCGTGAGTGACTGTAACACAAACCCGAGTAAGGGGGTTGTTGCGTATGGGATAAAGAGGACTTGATGCTTTAATGCTATGGTTGGGTTTTACCTTAATGATCTTTAGTAGTTGCGGATGCTTGCTAGAGTTACAATCATAAGTGCATATGATCCAAGTAGAGAAAGTATGTTAGCTTATGCCTCTCCCTCAAATAAAATTGCAATAATGATTACCCGTCTAGTTTTCGATTGCCTAGGGACAAATAAGTTTCCCGTAACAAAACACTCTTTACTAAAACTAATTTAGTTGTGTCTTTACCTAAACAGCCCCTACTTTTTATTTACGTAATCTTTATTATCTTGCAAACCTATCCAACAACACCTACAAAGTACTTCTAGTTTCATACTTATTCTAGGTAAAGCGAACATCAAGCATGCGTAGAGTTGTATCGGTGGTCGATAGAACTTGAGGGAATAATATTTGTTCTGTCTTTAGCTCCTCGTTGGGTTCGACACTCTTACTTATCGAAAACTGTTGCGATCCCCTATACTTGTGGGTTATCAAGACCTTTTTCTGGCGCCGTTGCCGGGGAGCAATAGCGTGGGGTGAATATTCTCGTGTGTGCTTGTTTGCTTTATCACTAAGTAATTTTTATTTGCTGCTCTTAGTTGTTCTCTATCTTTAGTTATGGATATGGAACACGAAATACCAAAAAAAAATTAGGTGTACTTGCTACTCATGGAGATGAGGAACCTCCTAAAACCCACGATGCTCAATATGTGAAAAATATTATGTACCACTTTGATAATCCTGAGAAAACCTCATTCAATATGGTAATGGGAGTAACGTTGGATCAACGTGAATACTTTAGGGATTATCACTTGACACAAAAGGGGAAACTATTATAGGATCAAATTTATATATTGTATTGGTATGCTAGGCAACTATGCTTGAGATATGATTATACTTGTTGCTCTAGGATGAAGGCTCCACACCTTCCCTTATCATGTGAATTTAATGATAATTAAACCTTGGCTTCTTATGCTAGAGGTATATATGATTACTATGATGTGGAACAAATAGAAGAATTTGTTGCTTTTAAGGGTGTTTATGAATTTGAATCTTTGTTTGAAAAGTATGAAGCTTTTGATGATGATGTTTATAGGCCTGGAAATTTAGCTATCCTAAAATATTGCTATGATAATTATGAATATAATTCCTATATTAATGCGCTTATTAAGAAAGTCTCCGATATCCAAGAAGAGACTAATATTTTGCAGGAATATATGAAAGAAGAAGTTGATGAAACTATGAGCTCATTGGATGAAAAAGAAGAGGAGGAGAGCGAAGAACAAAAGGAGGAAGAGCGGATTGATCACCCGTGCCCACCTTCTAATGAGAGTAAATCTTCAACTCATACATTGTTTAATTTCCCTTCATGCTTGCCAAGGGATGAATGCTATGATAATTTCTATGATGCCGTTGATTCTTTTGAAATATCCCTTTTTGATGATGCTTGCTATGCTTGTGGCCAAGATGCCAATATGAATTACGCTTATGGAGATGAACTTGCTATAGTTCCTTATGTTAAACATGGAATTGTTGATATTGCACCCATGCATGATAGCCCTATTATCTTTTTGAATTCTCCCGACTACACTATATCGGAGAAGTTTGCACTTATTAAGGATTACTACACTATATCGGAGAAGTTTGCACTTATTAAGGATTACATTGATGGGTTGCGTTTTACTATTACACATGATGATTTTGATGAATATAATATGCATGTGCTTGCTGCTACTACTTGCAATTATTATGAAAGAGGAACTACATCTCCGCCTCTTTATGTTTCCAACACGATAAAATTGCAAGAAATTGTTTATACTATGCATTGGCCTTTACTATGTGTGCAAGAATTGTTCTTTTATGACATGCCAATGCATAGGAAGAGAGTTAGACTTCATCATTACATGATATATGTTGCTTTGTGCTCACTACTAAATTACAAATCATTGCTAATTAAAATTGGCTTTGATATACCTTGGGATCCGGGTGGATTCATTACTTGAGCACTATATGCCTAGCTTAATGGTTTTAAAGAAAGCGCTGCCAGGGAGACAACCCAGAAGTTCTAGAGATTCATTTATTTCTGTTGAGTGCTTTCATATAGTTTAATAACAACAAAAATAAAGAGGAGAACCCAAAACTTTTTCAAAAAGGAAAGTGAAAGTGAGAAAGACAAGCATTGTTGAAGTGGGAGAGCTCCTTGAACTTTGTTCATGCTCACGGCAACTTTGTGAATCTTGATTACAGAAACTTTTCAACAAAAATAATTATCCCCTTGTAAAATTCCATTGTATTATAAAAATAATGTGCCAAGGTTTGCCTTTAGGATGTTTTAGATGCTTGTTGGTTTGTACGGTGCAGGACAGAAACTTTGGCTGTAGTGCGCGATTTTACATTTTTAGCTGGAACGTCAAATGGTTCTGATTCTTTTTGAACTGTCTTTATATACAATTTTTTTATTTTTCCTAATTTTTGTAGAATTTTTAAAGTATCATAAGTATGTTTAATTTTCAGATTATTACAGACTGTTCTATTTTAGACAGATTCTGTTGTTGATGCATAGTTTGCTTGTTTTGATGAAACTATCAATTTATATCAGTGGATTAAGCCATGAAAAAGTTATATTACAGTAGAAAAAATGCAAAAACAAAATATGAATTGGTTTTCAGCAGTACTTAGAGTAGTGATTTGCTTTATTATACTAACGGATCTTACCGAGTTTTTTGTTGAAGTTTTGTGTGGATGAAGTGTTCGATGATCAAAAAGGTCTCGATGTGAGAAGAAGGAAGAGATGCAAGAGCTCAAGCTTGGGGATGCCCGAGGCACCCTAAGTAAATATTCAAGGAGACTCAAGCGTCTAATCTTGGGGATACCCCGTAAGGCATCCCCTCTTTCTTCAACAAGTATCGGTTTGTTTTCGGATTCGTTTCGTTCATGCGATATGTGCAATCTTGGAGCGTATTTTTGCATTAGTTTACATTTTTCTAATATGCACCATGATGTTATGAGATAGTTCTTGGTTTATTTATAGAATGCTCTTTACACTTCACTTATATCTTTTGAGTATGGCTTTATAGAATGCTTCATGTGCTTCACTTATATCATTTGAAGTTTGGATTGCATGTTTCTCTTTACATAGAAAACCGCCATTTGTAGAATGCTATTTTGCTTCACTTATATTTGTTAGAGCATGGGGATATCTTTTGTAGAAAGAATTAAACTCTCTTGCTTCACTTATATCTATTTAGAGAGATGACAGGAATTGGTCATTCACATGGTTAGTCATAAAATCCTACATAAAACTTGTAGATCACTGAATATGATATGTTTGATTCCTCGCAATAGTTTTGCGATATAAAGATGGTGATATTAGAGAATTGCTAGTGGGTAGTTGTGGATTAGTAGAAATACTTGTGTTGAGGTTTGTGATTCCCGTAGCATGCACGTATGGTGAACCGTTATGTAACGAAGTCGGAGCATGATTTATTTATTGATTGTCCTCCTTATGAGTGGCGGTCGGGGACGAGCGATGGTCTTTTCCTACCAATCTATCACCCTAGTAGCATGCGCGTAGTACTTTGTTTCGATAGCTAATAGACTTTTGCAATAAGTATGTGAGTTCTTTATGACTAATGTTGAGTCCATGGATTATACGCACTCTCACCCTTCCACCATTGCTAGCCTCTCTAGTATCGCGCAACTTTCGCCGGTACCATAAACCCACCATATACCTTCCTCAAAACAGCCACCATACCTACCTATCATGGCATTTCCATAGCCATTCCGAGGTATATTGCCATGGTACTTCCATCATCATATACATGACTTGAGCATTCATTGTCATATTGCTTTGCATGATCATAAGATAGCTAGCATGATGTTTTCATGGCTTGTCTGTTTTTTGATGTCATTGCTACGCTAGATCATTGCACATCCCGGTACACCGCCGGAGGCATTCATATAGAGTCATATCTTTGTTCTAGTATCGAGTTGTAATATTTAGTTGTAAGTAAATAAAAGTGTGATGATCATCATTATTAGAGCATTGCCCCAGTGAGGAAAGGATGATGGAGACTATGATTCCCCCACAAGTCGGGATGAGACTCCGGACGAACAAAATAAAAAAATAAAAAAAAGAGAAAGGCCAAAAATAGAGAAGGCCCAAAAGAAATGAGAGAAAAAGAAAGAAGGGGCAATGTTACTATCCTTTTACCACACTTGTGCTTCAAAGTAGCACCACGTTCTTCATATAGAGAGTCTCTTGAGTTATCACTTTCATATACTAGTGGGAATTTTCATTATAGAACTTGGCTTGTATATTCCGATGATGGGCTTCCTCAAACGCCCGAGGTCTTCATGAGCAAGCAAGTTGGATGCACACCCACTTAGTTTCAGTTTGAGCTTTCATACACTTATAGCTCTAGTGCATCCGTTGCATGGCAATCCCTACTCACTCACATTGATATCTATTGATGGGCATCTCCATAGCCCGTTGATACGCCTAGTTGATGTGAGACTATCTTCTTCTTTTGTCTCCTCCACACCCACCATTCTATTCCACCTATAGTGCTATGTCCATGGATCACGCTCATGTATTGCGTGATAGTTGAAAAGGTTTGAGAACTTCAAAAGTATGAAACAATTGCTTGGCTTGTCATCGGGGTTGTGCATGATGTGAATATTTTGTGTGGTGAAGATGGAGCATAGCCAGACTATATGATTTTGTAGGGATAACTTTGTTTGGCCATGTTATTTTGAAAAGACATGATTGCTTTATTAGTAGGCTTGAAGTATTATTGTTTTTATGTCAAATGATAGAGTATTGCTTTGAATAACTAGTATCCTAATATTCATGCCATGATTAGATATGTGATCAAGATTATGCTAGGTAGCATTCCACATCAAAAATTATCTTTTTTATCAAATTACCTACTCGAGGACGAGCAGGAATTAAGCTTGGGGATGCTGATACGTCTCCGTCGTATCTATAATTTTTTATTGTTCCATGCCAATATTCTACAACTTTTTATACTATTTTGGGACTAACATATTGATCCAGTGCCCAGTGCCAGTTCCTGTTTGTTGCATTGGCAACTTTTTATACTATTTTGGGACTAACATATTGATCCAGTGCCCAGTGCCAGTTCCTGTTTGTTGCATGTTTTTTGTTTCGCAGAAAATCCATATGAAACGGAGTCCAAATGGGATAAAAACGGACGGAGATTTTTTTGGAATATATGTGATTTTTGGGAAGTGAAATCAACGCGAGACGATGCTCGAGGGGCCCACAAGGCTGGGGGCGTTCCCCTGACCCTCGTGGCCACCCCATAAGGCAGTTGATGCCCTTCTTTCGCCGGAATATAGCTAATATCTGGATAGAGATTGTGTTAAAATTTCAGCCCAATCGGAGTTACGGATCTCCGGGAATATAAGAAACAGTGAAAGGGTAGAATTTGAGAACGCAGAAACAGAGAGAGACAGAGAGACAGATCCAGTCTCAGAGGGGCTCTCGCCCCTCCCACGCCATGGAGGCCATGGACCAGAGGGAAAACCCTTCTCCCATCTAGGGAGGAGGTCAAGGAAGAAGAATAAGGAGGGGGCTCTCTCCCCCTCGCTTCCGGTGGCACCGGAGTGCCACCGGGCTCCATCATCACCGCAATCTTCACCAACAACTTCACCGCCATCATCACCAACTCTTCCCCCCTCTATGCAGCGGTGTAACCTCTCTCTTACCCTCTGTAATCTCTACTTAAACATGGTTCTCAACACTATATATTATTTCCCAATGATGTATGGCTATCCTATGATGTTTGAGTAGATCCGTTTTTTCCTATGGGCTATTTGATGATCAAGATTGGTTTGAGTTGCATGTTTTATTATTGGTGCTGTCCTATGGTGCTCTCTGTGTCGCGCAAGCGTGAGGGATCCCCGCTATAGGGTGTTGCAATACGTTTATGATTCGCTTATAGTGGGTTGCGTGAGTGACTGAAACACAAACCCGAGTAAGGGGGTTGTTGCGTATGGGATAAAGAGGACTTGATGCTTTAATGCTATGGTTGGGTTTTACCTTAATGATCTTTAGTAGTTGCGGATGCTTTCTAGAGTTCCAATCATAAGTGCATATGATCCCAGTAGAGAAAGTATGTTAGCTTTTGCCTCTCCCTCAAATAAAATTGCAATAATGATTACCGGTCTAGTTATCGATTGCCTAGGGACAAATAACTTTCTCGTAACAAAACACTCTTTACTAAAACTAATTTAGTTGTGTCTTTACCTAAACAGCCCCTACTTTTTATTTACGTAATCTTTATTATCTTGCAAACCTATCCAACAACACCTAAAAAGTACTTCTAGTTTCATACTTGTTCTAGGTAAAGCGAACATCAAGAGTGCGTAGAGTTGTATCGGTGGTCGATAGAACTTGAGGGAATATTGTTCTGCCTTTAGCTCCTCGTTGGGTTCGACACTCTTACTTATCGAAAACTGTTGCGATCCCCTATACTTGTGGGTTATCAGAAGGAAAGGGTTAAGAAGACCATGGCTAGAGTTATTGGTAAGCCATCAATGATGATCCAATCAGATGAGGAAGAGGATGCTGCACCAGCATCCAAAGCATAGAAGCTGATGGGGGATGCCATCAAGTCCGGGGCTGCTCCATCAAAGCCCAAGACTGCCCCCAAAGCCAATTCTCAAGCTTCTAAGTCTGCACCAAAGAGGAGCACCAGAAACATACTAGCTGCTGAAAAGAACAAGGCCCTAGTGCCTGAAATAGAAGAAGAAGAAGAAGAAGAAGACCAAGTGCTTAGGAAATTAAAGCCAAAAATTCCTGATCATGATGACAATCACCCAGTGGCTGAAAACATGAAGGAAAGGAAGGACGCAGGTCTCAGATTGTGGAGACAATCAGACCCCTATGCTGTGAGGATAAGAACTGTTGTGGAGTACATATTTCACACCAAGGAATACCAGGACTTCTATGACACAGTCCTTTTGGATAAGAAGCCCATTGTGTGTGACATGAAGTGGGTGGACTGGAAATACGTTGACAAAAATCAAGACCACTTCCCTGGAGTGCATGAGAGCTTCAGACTCAATGGAGTTGACACTTTTGTGGGTCAGAAATTAACCAAGTGGAATGATGAGCTGATCATGCAGTTTTACTATACTGCTCATTTTTATCGAGATGGGAAGATTGTATGGATGACAGAAGGTACTAGGTACCACTCTACAGTTGCTGAGTGGGCCAAGCTAATCAATGCCCCTGAACAGCATGAGGATGATACTGATGTCTATGCCAAGCCTAGGAAAGGTCACAACTCCATGGCCAATATGTACAAGGAAATACCTGACAAGGCCTTGGAGACACACAAGCTAGGCTCAATATACTATTTGTTGTCTGGATTGGTCACCATGAACACCATATTGAGGCACACCTTGCTGCCCAAATCAGGAGATCACAGGATGATCAGAGGCCACTCCATCAACTTGCTTTAGATGTTTTATGTGCCACAGAAATTTAAGGTGATGAGTTTGATTGTTGAGACAATCAAGAGAACTGCAGCAAATCAGAAGAGATCATGTGGGTATGCTCCACACATCCAGATGCTCATCAACTCCAAAATGGGCAAAGGCATATATCAGTTGGAAAAAGAGTTGTTGGGGAACGTAGCATGCAATTTCAAAAATTTCCTATGCTCACGCAAGATCTATCTAGGAGATGCATAGCAACGAGAGGGGGAGAGTGTGTCCACGTACCCTCGTAGACCGAAAGCGGAAGCGTTAGCTTGACACGGTTGATTGATACATCTCCAATGTATCTACTTTTTCTCACGCTTTTCCTCTTGTTTTGGACTCTAATTTGCATGATTTGAATGAAACTAACCCCGGACTGACGCTGTTTTCAGCAGAACTACCATGGTGTTGTTTTCGTACAGAAATAAAAGTTCTCGGAATGGAACGAAACTTTTTGAGGATTTTTTATACCAATAATAAAAATTTTTGGAGCCAAGACCCACCAGAGAGGGGCCCCTGGGTGGGCACAACCCACCAGGGCGCGCCCCCCGCTCCTGGCGCGCCTAGGTGGGTTGTACCCACCTGGTGGCCCCGTTGATGACCCCCGTGATACTATAAATTCACAATATTCCAGAAAAAATAAGGGAGAAAGAATTATCACGATCCACGAGACGGAGCCACCGCCAAGCCCTGTTCTTCCTCGGGAGGGTAGATCTGGAATCCATTTGGGGCTTCGGAGAGGGGGATCTTCGATCTTCGTCATCACCAACCTATCTCCATCGCCAATTCCGTGATGCTCCCCACCGGGAGTGAGTAATTCCTTCGTAGGCTCACTGGTCGGTGAGGAGTTGGATGAGATTCATCATGTAATCGAGTTAGTTTTGTTAGGGCCCGATCCCTAGTATCCACTATGTTCTTAGATTGATGTTCCTATGACTTTGCCATGCTTAATGCTTGTCACTTTGGGCCTGGGTGCCATGATTTCAGATCTGAACCGTTTATGAATTCATCATTATATCCATGTTTTAGATCCGATCTTGCAAGTTATAGTCACCTACTACGGTTATGATCCGGTAACCCCGGAGTGACAACAACCGGGCCCTCCCGGTGATGACCGTAGTTTGAGGAGTTCATGTATTCACCATGTGTTAATGATTTGTTCCGGTTCTCTATTAAAAGGAGGCCTTAATATCCCTTAGTTTCCAATATGGACCCCGCTGCCATGGGAGGGTAGGACAAAAGATGTCATGCAAGTTCTTTTAATAAAGCATGTATGACTATTTACGGAATACATGCCTACATTATATCGATGAACTGGAGCTAGTGCCATATCGCCCTAGGTTATAACTGTCTTATGATGAATATCATCCGACAAGTCGCCGATCCAATGCCTACGAATTTATCCTTATTGATCTTGCTGCGTTACTATTGCTATCATCACTGTTACATTTGCTATAAATTACTGCTATCATTGTTACTATTACCGTTGCTACTGTCACTACTATCAAAACTATCAAACTACTTTGCTACTGATCATATTGCTGTAGATAATTAATCTCCAGGTGTGGTTGAATTGACAACTTAGCTGCTAATACCTTCAAATATTATTTGGCTCCCCTTGTGTCGAATCTACAAATTTGGGTTGAATACTCTACCCTCGAAAACTGTTGTGATCCCCTATACTTGTGGGTTATCGAGACCTTTTTCTGGCGCCGTTGCTGGGGAGCATAGCTATATTTGTTGAGTCACTTGGGATTATTATCATATTATCACTATGAAGAATCTGAAGGATTCAAAGACTAAGATTTATCCCTTTGAGACGAGGGGAGGTAAGGAACTGCCATCTAGTTCTGCTTTAGATTCACCTTCTGTTATGAGTAAATTTGCAACACCACCACATGCTATAAATTCTAATATGTGTCAAGTTATTGATGATGCTACTTCTACTATGAATGATGCTAGTAACTTGCTTGATAATGATGATGTGCCACTTGGTGACTTTCTTGATAGACAAATTGCTAGAGTTATACAACATGATGTTGTTGAATCTGATGATGAGCTTGAAACTAAAACTCCTGAAACACCTGCTAGAACTAGCCTTCCTAGATATGAATTGCCTAAGGTACCGGAAGGTTATGTTATGAGTGAAGAATCAACTAGAGATATTCTTGCTTGCAATGATAGAGATGGTCTAGAGAAATTATTACACAAGTATAAAGAAAAATCTTTGAATGCTAGAATGAAATGTGATCCCAAGTTTGCTACTTCACCTATCTTTATTGCTGATAAGGATTATGAATTCTCTGTCGACCCAGAGTTAATTACTTTGGTTGAATCTGATCCTTTCCATGGTTATGAAACTGAAACTATTGTGGCACATCTTACTAAGTTGAATGACATAGCCACCCTTTTTACACATGATGATGAGAAAACTCGTTATTACTTTATTCTCAAATTATTTCCTTTCTCATTAAAGGGTGATGCTTAAGCTTGGTACAATACTCTTGCTCCTGGTTGTGTGCGTAGTCCCCAGTATGGTTTATTACTTCTCCGAAAAATATTTTCCTGCTCATATGAAACAAGCTGCCTTACAGGAAATATTTAACTTTTTGGAAACTAAAGAAGAGAGTCTCCCACAAGATTTGGGGGAGGCTTTGCCAGTTACTTAATGCTTTGCTTGATCATCCTCTTAAGAAAAATGAAATAATTGATATCTTCTATAACGAACTAACCGATGCTTCTAGGGACTTCCTAGATAGTTGTGCTGGTTGTGTTTCCAGGGAATGAATTATTGCTCAAGCTGAAGAATTATTGAATATCATATTGAAAAATTATGATGATTGGACTATTCCTGAACCACCGCCTAAACCCACTCCGAAGAAGAGGGGTATATTATATCTCAGTCCCGAAGATATGCAAGAGGCAAAGAAATCTATGAAGCAAAAAGGTATTAAAGCTGAGGATGTAAAAAAATTACCTCCTATTGAAGAAATACATGGGCTTAATACACCACCACTGCCTAAGGTGGTAGAGGTAAATTCTCTTATGAAGTTTAATGATAATGATAATCCTCACAATATGCATCCTAGTCAATGCCTTTATGAGTTTGAAAACTATATTCAAAAACAAGATCACTTCAATGCAAATGTTATGAAACAATTGAAATATAATTCTGATATGATTGCTCGCTTGAGTGACTTGTTATTTAGAATCTAAAATGATGTTAGAGGTCTTGGAAAAAATGCTTCTATGGTTCAACTCAACTAGAACTAGTTGCTAAATCTCAAAGAGAATTACTTGATGAAATGAATCATAATATGCATGACTTTGCTGTTAGAGTTGCAACTAGAGGAGGTAAAATGACTCAGGAACCACTTTATCCTGAGGGACACCCTAAAATAATTGAACAAGATTCACAAAGAGCTAACACTAGTGCACCTAGTCCTTCTAGAAAGAAAAAGAAAAATGATAGGACTCTGCACACTTCTAGTGAAACTGAAATAGAAAAAACTCCTGACAATGAAAATGAAACTTCTATCTCTGATGCTGAAACCCAATCTAGTAATGAACACTCACCTAGTAATAATGAAAAAGATAATGATGAGGTTCATGAAGACTCTCAACCAACAAATGATAAAGAACCAGATAATGATGTTGAGATAGAACCACCTCTTGATCTTGATAACCCACAAGCTAAAAATAAAAGATATGATAAAAGAGACTTTGTGGCTAGGAAACACGGTAAATAAAGAGAACCGTGGGTTCAAAAACTTATGCCTTTTCCACCCAAGTCAACTAAAAAGAATGATGATGAAGAATTTGAACACTTTGCTGAAATGCTGAGGCCAGTCTTTTTGCGTACTCGCTTGACTGATATCTTGAAAATGCCTCCTTATGCAAAGTATATGAAAGACATCATCACAAATAAGAGAAAAATACCGGAAGCTGAAATCTCCACTATGCTTGCTAATTATACTTTTAAATATGGAGTACCTAAAAAACTTGGAGATCTGGGAATACCAACTATACCATGCTCTCTCAAAAAGAATTATGTGAAAACTGCTTTTTGTGATTTAGGAGCTGGTGTTAGTGGTATGCCTTTTTCTTTATATAAAAGACTTGACTTTAAAAAACTCACACCTATTGAAATATCTTTGCAAATGGCTGACAAATCAACTGTCATACCTATCGGTATCTGTGAGGATGTGCCCGTTGTTGTTGCTAATGTTACTATTTTGACTGACTTTGTTATACTTGAGATGCCCGAGGACGACAACATGTCGATTATCCTTAGTAGATCCTTCTTGAATACTGCAGGGGCTGTTTCGATTGCAATAAAAGCAAGGTCACTTTTCATAACAATGGTAATGATCATACGGTGCACTTTCCGAAGAAACAATTCCAAGTGAATGGTATTAATGTTATTGAAAAATCTCCGGCAATCACTATTGGAAGTTTTCAAATACCTCTACCCACTGTCAAAAAGAAATATGAAATGCTTATTGTTGGGGAAATGCATATCCCTATTGAGGTAACTTAGTGGTTTATGAAAGTTCTTCAGTTTTATGCTAACCAAAAGTGGTTGTTAATAAGACTTGATCAACCTTATTAATGAATCATTTTGAACGGTATGATGTTGATGAATTTAGTAAGCACTACTTTCCATCCCTACTTTTTATTTTCTGTCTTTATTAGTTAAATAAAATAAAATGCCATGTTTTGTCTATTTTCTGAATTTCCCGTGCAATAAAAAATGACCCAAAAATAAAAGTTCTCATAATGCCCTGAAAATTTTATATGATTTTTTCTAAATATTTAAGAATTTTTGGTGCAAAAATAACCAGAGGGGGGTGCACCAGGTGGGTGCGCCAGCACCCCCTAGCACGCCCTAGGGGGTTGTGGTCCCCACGTGGGCCCATCACTTATCTCTTCATCCCACATTGTCACCTACCTCCAGAAAAAAAAATCACTCTCCCTCTCTCTCCTGTGTTCTTGCTCATTTTTCTGCCAATTTCGATCTCTTTGCTCGAAGCTCCATTTCCGAAACTGTTTCGGGAGATTGTTGCTTGGTATGTGACTCCATCATTTGTCCAATTAGTTTTTGTTTTAGTGGTTTATACTTTGAATAACTAGCTACTCTTGGTGCTGCTGTAGATGTGCTTGCATGTTGAATTCTTAGTGTTCTAAGTTGTTTGAATGCTTGTCATGGCATCTATGTATCCCTATGAGTAGTTGCTATCAATCTTACAAAGTTTTGTTGACAAATTTTTGACACTCCAAAATTTTTATTTTCAGAAAATTGTACGCGGACATGAATATCTTCAGGAAATACGGCTCAAGGAAGAACTCCAAGGGTGTTATTGGGGAGTCTTCTGACAATGATCTCCACCCTCGGAGGTTGGCAGAGGTACGGCCATGCGAATGGCTGCACATCCTGTTCCTGCAAGAAGCTGAAATTCATGATGAGTTCATGCAATTCATTGCCAATGCTGGTCTCACCAACTTCATCGCAGATGAGTGTGACCAGCAATCGTCACAAATATGTTTGTTCAATGCTTTACTTTCTTGCCTAGAAATAATCCTCCTGAAGTGAGCTTTGATCTATATGCTAAAAATCATCAGATACCACTTAATGAGTTTTGTGACGTATGCTTGATCCCTTCTGATGGGAGCTTGGCTGAGCCTAGGCCGGCTGAGTTTGAGGATTTCTATCGCACTTTGACAGTGGGTGATGAGAGGAGAGTGTCAGCCATCACTGCCGGTGGTTTACATTTTCCTGTTGTTCATTACTTTGCATATTTCATTACCAAATTCTTGCTTGCTAGGGAGAAGGTGGGTGCACTTAGTTCACTGGACCTTGCTGTTTTACGTCGTGCCATTGAGGGCGACAACACGTATAGCTTGGGAGCTATCGTGGCTCGTCGCCTGCACCTTAATAAGTCTCAGCGCAAAATACATGGTGGGATTTATGCTAATCGTTTGGCGGCTCACTTCGAGGTTGAGATACACCCTCATGATTACCCTCTCACCAAGGTGTACCTAGACCGTGCAGCCATGGATCACCATCACTTTCTTGCACATGATCGTCCTGACATTGCCATTCCTTGTAACTTGGTCTATAACACTGACACTTGTGATGTTATCCCCTTGCCTGCACCTACTTTGTTTGATTATGTTGCCAGGGGCGGATACCGGATTATGCCTGCAGACATCCTCGCCTACTGGAACGCTCACGCTGCTGCAGAAGCTGCACAGGTGTAACACCTCGGTGTAATGATGCTAAAGTAACCCCTAGGGTTCAGTTAATTATTTTGCTAAAAAGTGCTTGATCATTTTTGTCTCCTCTCTCTTTCAAATTCCACTTGAATTCAAATTCAAATTTTGTGTGGAATTCAAAATGCTCGAACATGAAAACTAAAATGTTCATCATGTGGGAAGTATTCTTCTGGTAATATTGTTGGTGAACCAACATTTTTGCAAAATGTGAAGGTGGCCTAAAATGGCTAAAAAAGAAAAGCTAAAAAAGAAAAGAAAAAGGAAAAGGGAAAAGGAAAAGAGAGAGAGGGAAGTGTCGCTGCCCCACTTGGGCCAAGCCCACCTGGGCCGACCCACCATTGCCCACCCGAGCCAGCCCAGATCCTCCCTGCCCGTCCCCTTCCCTGTTCCCCCGACCGGGGTCGGAACAGGGGCGTAGCCCCGCCGAACCCACTTGCCGTCGCCCGCGAGAGAGGGATAAGACCCCCCCGATGCCTCGGGCTTCCTCCCCACTCGCCCACTTTCTCTCTCTGCCTCTCCCTCTCCCCACCAGAGCCCCCGCTCGCTTCCTCTCCCCCGTTTCCCCATCCACGCCCGAATGCGCCCTCGCCATCGTCCTCCGTCGTTGCCGCGGCCACCGGCGGCCCCGTGCCTGCTGGCCTTGTCCACGGGCCTCGCCGCCGTCGGCAACCTCTCCTGGTGCCACCAGGTGGAGACGTGGAGCCCCACTGCCTCCGTTCGCCTTCGTCCACATCTTCGGTCGCCGCCGCTCATCCTCGGCTCCAGCGATGTCTCTGCAGCTCCTAAGCCTCTCGCCGGGCCTTCGTGTGCCCTCCCGGTGAGCTTCGCACCTCCTCACCTCTCCTCGGCCACTCCTAGTAGCCGTAGTCGTCGTTCCCGTCGCCGCCCGAACACAGCTCCGCCGCGAGGCCCGCCGCCGACGTTGTGGTCGTTGACCTGCTCGTCCGAGCACTCGAACGTGCTCAGGTCCCCTTACCGCGGCCGCTCGTGCCGCTAGATCCCCTCCCCTTGCCCTTTGTCACCGTTGAGGGAGATGGCCGAACTCCGGCGTCCGCCTTGCCGCGTGCCGTCATCGTTTTAGGTCTTCCCGAGGCCAACCGTTAGCGCCACGCGACGCGCCTCGCGACGCGCCTCGCTCCCCTCTTTCGAAGGCCACCTCGCGCACGCAAAACGGTGGCCGGAGCGCGTTTTCCGATGAGTCCCGAGGCCTCCGCCGCATTCTGGCGTCGCCGCCGACGAGTCTCCGGCCCCGCTGAGCTGGCGCCAGCGTGTTAGTGGGCCCCACGCATTGTGCAGCTCACCGCTGGGCCCCGCGTGCCCAGTTGACCAAGTCAACTGCCCATGTGGCAGCTCTGGCTCGCTGACATGTGGGTCCTGCGAGTAAAACATTTTTTATAAATAAAACGATTAATTAAAACATTAGTTAATTATTTAGTTAATTAGTACTAACTAGTCACTGACTGCTGGGGCCCACGCCCCCTAACTAACCCTGTTAGATTAGTTAAGCCTCTGTTAGATAGAGAGGCTGACAGGTGGGTCCCACCTGTCAGTTTGACTGGTCAGCAGAGATGACGCAGTGCTGACATCACTGCTGATGCAATAAACCTTTTTTGGTTTTAAAATAATTCAGAAATTGGTTTAAACTTCGAAAATCCATAACTTTTAAACCATAGCTCGGATGAAAATGTTTTCTGTATGAAAGTTGCTCAGAAAAATCCAACGAATCCAGTTACGCGGCCCATTCACCCGTCACATGCCCCTAGCATGCTGAACATGGTACCGTCCCCTCTCTTCCATCTGTCCGGAATCCGCCTAACACCGGGAATTCATCCTCGGATGTTTATCCCCTCCGTCTACAACGTGTAGTACTACATTAGGGAAACCCTAGGTCTGCCGTCGTCATGTTATGCCTTGTGATGCATTGTTTGCTCTGTATTTACTGTTTCTTCCCCCTCTTCTCTCCGGTAGACCCCGAGACCGATGATGCCGCTGTGATCGACTACGTCACCGACGACCCCTCCTTCTTGTCTGAGCAACTAGGCAAGCAAACCCCCCTTGAGCATTCCGATATCGCCTATTTCTTTCCCTCTCATGCTTGCATTAGAACTGCTACTGCTTTCTGTATAATCCTACTCTGATGCATAGCCTGTTGTTGTTACCTGCTTTCATACCATACCCGCTTATCCTATACTGCTTAGTATAGGTTGGTTAGTGATCCATCAGTGACCCCCACCTTGTCCCAGTTGCCCCGCTTTATGTACGATGACTCAATCAATGTGATCGACGTCCAGGCCCCGACACGGCACATCACCCCCCTTAGTTGTACGACCCTATAGAGTTACCATCGAGTGCCGAGGGTGGAACCTCTTACATCACTCCTGATGAGACCTCTGTAGTGTAGTTATTCGGTCGTGGTCATCGAGGGTGATTTCCTCCTTAACCACTTTCGATACGGCTCTATCGTGCAACCCATCAAATGTGAACCTCGAGGGTGGATCCTCTTATGTTCACCTTGATGACAACATCGAGTGGAATTCACCGGGGGTGATTCCTCGGGTTTTCCCCTTGGTGTTAGACACACAGTTACTATGGTTACTATGACTTTGCACTGTGCCATGTTACTAAAGACGGGTCGACCCTGAGTGGTACCCGCGCGAGCTTAATTGCGAGTGATGTGGAGTCGGGTTGACCTGGAAGGTGCCCGCGAGATACTTACGAGGCGTGGCCGGGCATTCTTAGCCCTTGCCGCAAGTACTCGAGATGGGGCGACGGGGTCACATCGATCGTGAGTCTCTGCTCGTTACCGCGCGTTCCTAATCCACTACGATTTGGATATTTGATCCGAGGGCCTCTGGCCTAATAGCACTAACCATCATGTGGGCATTGTATGGGCGTTCTGCGTTGTATGCATCAGCCGAAGCTTAATAGACGTCAGCGACTGAGGGGTGCGCGCCGGGTTGGACTGCTTAAGCACCTGCCTTGTTGAAGGAGGTAGCTAGGTCTGCTCACCGGCCGCGTACGCAGCGTGCAGGAGTTCCCGGGGAGATGGCCCATGACCCCTGGGGGCATAGGTTTACTCCGGCGTGCTGGCCTCTCTATTAAGCCTAGGTCGGGTTGCGGCGTATTGTTTGGCCGAGGCCAGGCATGACCAAGGAAAGTGTGTCTGGCCGGAGTTAATCGAGTGTGGTGGGTAAGTTGGTGCACCCCTGCAGGGAAGAAAACATCTATCGATAGCCTGTCCTACGGTAATGGACACTTGGAGTTGTATCCCGATCGATACAACTAGAACTAGATACTTGTGATGAGAAATGGATTGTGATGAGACTTGGATATGAGATGATAACTCGATAGTATGGCTCTGGGATTGCTTTCTCACAGGGAGTCGAGAAAGGACCTCTGGCCGAGGTTGATAACACTTCTACTACTTTACTTTATGCTACTCTACTCCCCCCTGTTGCTGCAAGATGGTGGTTTCCAGAAGATGCTAGTCTTCGATAGGCTAGGCTTTCCCCTTCCCTTCTGGCATTCTGCAGTTTAGTCCACAGATACAACCCATTCCTTTGATACAGATGCATACTTAGTTTAGATCTGATGTAAGTCTTGCAAGTACTTTGGATGAGTACTCATGGTTGCCTTGCTACTTATTTTCTCCCATACCCGTTTGTTGCGACCAGATGACGGAGCCCAGGAGCCAGGCGATGCCACTGATGACTACTACTACCCGGAGGATACCTACTACTACGTGAAGACCGCTGATGACTTGGAGTAGTTAGGAGGCTCCCAAGCAGGAGGCCTTGACTTTTCGATCGTTGTTGCTTTTGTGCTAGCCTTCTTAAGGCATTCTTGTCTAACTTATGTCTGTACTCAGATATTGTTGCTTCCGCTGACTCTTGTGTTTTTGAGCTTATGTATTCGAGCCCTCGAGGCCCCTGGCTTGTAAAATAAAGCTTGTATTATTTAAATTTGTGTCTAGAGTTGTGTTGTGATATCTTCCCGTGAGTCCTTGACCTTGATCGTACATATTTGTGTGTATGATTAGTGTACGGTCAAATCGAGGGCGTCACAAGTTGGTATCAGAGCCGACTGCCTGTAGGTAGACCCCTTTCCAGCTCCTTGGCCGAAGCCGAGTCTAGTCACTACAAAAAGTTTTACTAACATGGCTGTGTGGCTTACTGGCCCACGTCGCCATATGGGTGGTATTAGGATCTTTTATTCCTCGTCTATACTCTGGGACTTTGATCTTTCTTCTATTCGGGTTTAAATGGTTTTACTAACTCTAACATTAGGATCCCATGACCACATCCACCCCAAAGCTGGATAAGCCATAGTTTTCCTTAGAATAGTGTTCTGGATAGTACACACACCGTCGTGATGACAACGAAGTGGTATCCATCGTACCTCTTTCATTATGCATGTTTCATCATGAATGATCCTTGTTTTTGCAAATGCTCAATGCTGAACTACCCCATGTTACTTGTTAGCAGGATGGCTAGACCCGCTGGTCGTGGCCGCGGTGCTAACGATCCACCACCGCCCGAATTCTTTGCTGGAATGATGCAACAATTTGAGCTGAACCGCCAGTTCATGGAGGGAATGATGGCTCAGTTTCCTCATCCGAACATGAATCAATAGCCAACCCCAGGAACTCTGCAGGACTTCATGCGTCTCAACCCTACTATTTACCGCAGCTCAACTCAACCCCTTGATGCTGATGACTGGCTCCGCGACATCACATATGAAATGGAGTCTGCTAGTGTGGCCCCTGCTATCTATGTCACCTTTGCATCTTTCTTTCTGAAGGGTCCCGCTGCTCAATGGTGGGACAGCCACAGGCGTACCCTACCTGCTGGAACGGTCATCACTTGGCCGGATTTCCAAGCTGCCTTCCGTGCCCGCTTCATTCCTCAGGGAATCATGGACAGGAAGAAGCGAGATTTCCGCAACCTCACCCAAGGCAACAATACTGTAGGTGCTTATCAGCAGGAATTTCTGGACTTGTCTCGTTATGCTGAAGAAGACATTGCAACTGATGCTCATAGGCAAGAAAAGTTCCATGACTTTGCCGACTTCGCCACCTTGGTGAACAAGGCTATTTAGGTTGAGACTGGTCTTCAGGAACACCAGGGATCCCTTAGGCGCAGCCGTGATGCTGGCTCATCTTCGGGCCCGTCAGCGCAGAAGCGTCAGATATGGATTCCCCACAACATGTATCGTCCAACTGCACCTGCACCAAGACTGTCCTATGCCGCACCTCGTCTGCCTCCTCCACCGCAGAGGCAGCCCCTTCGGACTGTACCACCCCAAGCTTCTGCTCCCAACCCCAATGATGGTCTATGCTTCAAGTGTGGCCTCCCAGGTCACCCTTCCAGGAAATGCCCTCAGAATCAGAATCAGCTAGCCCTGCCTTCAACTGGTCATAACAATCAGTCCCATAACAACAATGCCAGACCTTATGGTCGTGGTCAGGCTAATCATGTTGATCTGAATGAAGCTCAAGACCAGCCTGCCACTGTGATGGGTACTCTTCTCGTTAATTCAGTACCAGCATCTGTTTTATTTGATTCAGGGGCATCACATTCATTCATGTCAGAAAGTTTTGCATATGCACACGACATTCGATGCGAGCCCATGAACACTCTGATTGTGGTACGCACCCCTGCGGGCCGATGTCAAACTACCATGATTGGTTGCGACGTTCCCGTTGAGATTGAAGGGTTGGAATTTCATGTTTCCCCCATTATTCTGGAGTCTTCCAATATTGACCTCATTCTGGGAATGGAATGGTTGAAAGCGCATACTGCCTCTATTGTTTGCGCCACCAAGGTCGTTCACCTCCTACATCCTTCCGATGAGATAGTAACCTACCATGCTCAACTTGTTCAAAATGCTGAAGCACGACTTTATGTATTGAATGCGTTGAACGTGGCACCTCTTAAGGGAACTGAAAAGATTCCAGTTGTTCGCGACTTCCTAGATGTGTTTCCAGAAGAACTTCCAGGAATACCTCCTACTTGGGCTGTTGAGTTTGTCATCGACTTGAAACCAGGTACCGTTCCTATTGCCAAACGACCCTACAAGATGCCGCCTCACGAACTCCTTGAACTTAAGGAGGAAATCGACAAATCTCTTCGCAGTGGTTTCATTCGTCCAAGTTCCTCAGCTTGGGGAGCACCTTCTCTCTTTGTGAAGAAGAAGGATGGAATGAACTGTTTGGTCCAAGACTATCGTCCTATCAACCAAGCTACAATTCAGAACAAATATCCGCTTCCTCGGATCAATGATATGTATGATCAACTTGCTGGTTCATCAATATTCTCTAAACTCAACTTGAGGTTGGGTTACCACCAGATCCGTGTTCGTGAAGAGGATATTCCAAAGACCGCATTCGTCACTCGTTATGGTTCTTACGAGTACACCGTCATGTCTTTTGGCTTGACCAATGCTCCAGCCACATTCTCTCGTCTGATGAACTACATATTCATGGATTACCTCGACAAGTTCGTCGTAGTCTATCTGGATGATATCCTGGTATAATCGAAGAACAAAGAAGAACATGCTGAACATCTCCGACTTGTTCTAGAGAAGCTTCGAGAGCATCAACTTTATGCCAAGTATTCCAAGTGCGAATTCTGGCTTCCTGAAGTCACCTACCTTGGTCTTGTCATCTCCAAGGATGGTATTGCCATCAACCCAGAGTGCGTTCAGGCTATTCTTGATTGGACCCCTCCGAAGACTGTCAAGCAAGTCAGAAGCTTTCTTGGACTTGCCAGCTATTGCCGTCGTTTCGTCGAGAACTTCTCCAAGATTGCCAAGCCACTGACTAATCTGCTTCACAAAGGCGTTAAGTTCGATTGGATAGACAAATGTCAGGAAAGTTTCCAGGCACTCAAGGACAAGCTGACTACTGCCCCAGTGCTTGCTCCCCCTGATTCTCGTAAGGACTTCGTCATCTATTGCGACGCTTCACGTCAAGGATTAGGCTGTGTCCTAATGCAAGAGCGCAGAGTGATTGCTTATGCCTCCCGTCAAGTGCGTCCTCACGAAGAGAACTACCTAGTTCATGACCTTGAGCTTGCTGCGATTATCTTTGCACTGAAGCTATGGCGACAATACCTTCTCGGTAATCGTTGCGAGATCTTCACCGATCATCAGAGTCTGAAGTACCTGTTTACTCAGCCAAATCTGAACCTCCGTCAGCAGCGATGGATGGAAGCTATTGCTGACTACAACTGTGGTATATCCTATACCCCTGGTAAGGCTAATGTAATGGCCGATGCCCTGAGCCGTAAGTCTTATTGCAACAATCACATGGTTTTCAAAGCTCAACCCCGCCTTTATGAAGAGCTATGCAAACTGAACCTCCAATTAGTTCCACAGGGTTCTCTGAGTAACCTTGTCCTGGAACCAACTCTACTGAAAGCAATTAAGTCTTCTCAAGCCAAAGATGCTCACACTGATTTGATGAAAAAGGATCTTGCCTTAGAGAAATCCATAGATTTCTCACTTGGTGAAGATGGAACCTTATACTTCAGAGATCGCATTGTAGTACCCCGGTTTGAGCTTATGACAGAGAAGGTGATGAAAGAAGCGCATGACACCCCTCTCTCTATTCATCCGGGAAGTACCAAGATGTATCTAGACATTCGTCAAAAGTACTGGTGGTCTAACATGAAGCAAGACATTGCTCGATATATTGAAGAATGTGACGTTTGTCGTCGCGTCAAAGCAGAACATCAGAAACCGGCTGGACTTCTGCAACCGCTTCCGATTCCTGAATGGAAGTGGGATAAGATTCAGATGGACTTTGTCACTGGCCTTCCCAAGTCTCAAAAAGGTAACGATGCTATCTTTGTCGTCATCAACCAATTCTCGAAGGTTGCTCACTTTCTGCCAGTCAAGGAGACTATCACTGCTAGTCAATTAGCAAACTTGTATATCTCCAGAATTGTGTCACTCCACGGCATTCCGAAGGAGATCAGTTCAGACCGCGGTAGTATTTTCACTTCGAAGTTCTGGGATAGTTTCCAAGAGGCAATGGGAACTCATATTACCTGGAGCACTGCTTATCATCCCCAATCCCAAGGCCAAGTCGAGCGGGTCAATCAAATTCTTGAAGACATGCTTCGGGCTTGTGTTATTTCTTTCGGCAAGAAGTGGGAAGGATCTCTCCCTTATGCGGAGTTCTCTTATAACAACAGTTATCAAGCCAGCTTGAAGATGGCACCCTTTGTAGTGCTTTATGGACGCAAGTGTCGAACCCCTCTGAATTGGTCAGAAACTGGGGAACGGATGCTCATTGGTACAGACATTATTCAACAAAATGAAGAGTAGGTTCGCATTGTCTGGGATAATCTCAAGGCGGCCCAGTCCTGTCAGAAGAGAAACTATGACCGGAAACACTGGGGTTCAACTTATCAACCTGGTGAACAAGCTTATCTGCGTGTCACTCCTTTGAGAGGCACTCATCGGTTCCGAGTCAAGGGCAAGCTAGCTCTGCGTTACATTGGTCCCTTCCGCATCCTCGCCCGTCGTGGACTGGTGGCTTATCAACTGGAGTTGCCACCTCAGTTCTCTCACGTCCATGATGTCTTCCACGTGTTGCAACTTCGTCGATGCTTCAAGGATCCGGAACGTGAAGTGGATCCGGAACTGATTGAAGTGCAAGATGATCTCACATACAAAGAGCATATGATCTGCATTCTTGAAGAAGCTGAACGTCGAACACGCCAGAAGGTTACCAAGTTCCTCAAGGTGTAATGGTCAAATCATTCTAAAGATGAAGCCACTTGGGAGCGTGAAGATAACCTCCGGGCTGAATACCCCGACCTATTCCCTTCTACCTCTTAATTCTTGGGACGAGAATTTCTTTTAGAGGAGGAGAGTTGTAACACCTCGGTGTAATGATGCTATAGTAACCCCTGGGGTTCGGTTAATTATTTTGCTAAAAAGTGCTTGATCATTTTTGTCTCCTCTCTCTTTCAAATTCCACTTGAATTCAAATTCAAATTTTGTGTGGAATTCAAAATGCTCAAACATGAAAACTAAAATGTTCATCATGTGAGAAGTATTCTTCTGGTAATATTGGTGGTGAACCAACATTTTTGCAAAATGTGAAGGTGGCCTAAAATGGCTAAAACAGAAAAGCTAAAAAAAGAAAAGAAAAAGGAAAAGGGAAAAGGAAAGGAGAGAGAGGGAAGTGTCCCTGCCCCACTGGGGCCAAGCCCACCTGGGCCGGCCCACCATTGCCCACCCGAGCCAGCCCAGATCCTCCCTGCCCGTCCCCTTCCCTGTTCCCCCGACCAGGGTCGGAACAGGGGCGTAGCCCCGCCGAACCCACTCGCCGTCGCCGGCGAGAGAGGGATAAGACCCCCCCCCCGACACCTCGGGCTTCTTCCCCACTCGCCCACTTGCTCTATCTGCCTCTCCCTCTCCCCACCAGAGCCCCCGCTCGCTTCCTCTCCCCCGTTTCCCCATCCACGCCCGAACACGCCCTCGCCACCGTCCTCCGTCGTTGCCGCGGCCACCGGCGGCCCCGTGCCTGCTGGCCTTGTCCACGGGCCTCGCCGCCATCGCAACCTCTCCTGGTGCCACCAGGTGGATACGTGGAGCCCCGCTGCCTCCGTTCGCCTTCGTCCACATCTTCGGTCGCCGCCGCTCATCCTCGGCTCCGGCGACGTCTCTGCAGCTCCTAAGCCTCTCGCCGGGCCTTCATGTGCCCTCCCGGTGAGCTTCGCACCTCCTCACCTCTACTCGGCCACTCCTAGTAGTCGTAGTCGTCGTTCCCGTCGCCGCCCGAACGCAGCTCCGCCGCGAGGCCCGCCGCCGACGTTGTGGTCGTTGACCTGCTCGTCCGAGCACTCGAACGTGCTCAGGTCCCCTCACCGCGGCCGCTCGTGCCGCTAGATCCCCTCCCCGTGCCCTCTGTCGCCGTTGGCGGAGATGGCCGAACTCCAGCGACCGCCTCGCCGCGTGCCGTCGTTGTTTTAGGTCTTCCTGAGGCCAACCGTTAGCGCCACGCGATGCGCCTCGCTCCCCTCTTTCGAACGCCACCTCCCGCGCGCAAAACGGTGGCCGGAGTGCGTTTTCCGACGAGTCCAGAGGCCTCCGCCTCATTCTGGCGTCGCCGCCGACGAGTCGCCGGCCCCGCTGAGCTGGCGCCAGTGTGGCAGTGGGCCCCACGCGTTGTGCCGTTGACCGCTGGGCCCCGCGGGCCGAGTTGACCAAGTCAACTACCCACGTGGCAGCTCTGGCTCGCTGACATGTGGGTCGCGTGAGTAAAATGTTTTTTCATAAATAAAATGATGAATTAAAACGTTAGTTAAATTATTTAGTTAATTAGTACTAACTAGTCACTGACTACTGGGGCCCACGCCCCCTAACTAACCCTGTTAGATTAGTTAAGCCTCTGTTAGACAGAGAGGCTGATAGGTGGGTCCCACCTGTCAGTTTGACTAGTCAGTAGAGCTGACGCAGTGCTGACATCACTGCTGACGCAATAAACCTTTTATGGTTTTAAAATAATTCAGAAATTGGTTTAAACTTCGAAAATCCGTAACTTTTAAACCGTAGCTCGGATGAAAATGTTTTCTATATGAAAGTTACTCAGAAAAATCCAACGAATCCAGTTACGCGGTCCATTCACCTGTCACATGCCCCTAGCATGCTGAACATGGTACTGTCCCCTCTCTTCCATCTGTCCAGAATCTGCCTAACGCCGGGAATTCATCCTCGGATGTTTATCACCTTCGTCTGCAACGTGTAGTACTACCTTAGGGCAACCCTAGCTCTGCCATCGTCATGTTATGCCTTGTGATGCATTGTTTGCTCTGTATTTACTGTTTCTTCCCCCTCTTCCCTCCGGTAGACCCCGAGACCGATGATGCCGCTGTGATCGACTACGTCACCGACGACCCCTCCTTCTTGTCTGAGCAACCAGGCAAGCAAACCCCCCTTGAGCATTCCGATATCGCCTGTTTCTTTCCCTCTCATGCTTGCATTAGAACTGCTACTGCTTTCTGTATGATCCTACTCTGATGCATAGCCTGTTGTTGTTACCTGCTTTCATACCATACCTGCTTATCCTAAACTGCGTAGTATAGGTTGGTTAGTGATCCATCAGTGACCCCCACCTTGTCCCAGTTGCCCCGCTTTATGTATGATGACTCAATCAATGTGATCGACGTCTAGGCCCTGAGACGGCACATCACCCCCCCTTAGTTGTACGACCCTATAGAGTTACCATCAAGTGCCGAGGGTGGAACCTCTTACATCACTCCTGATGAGACCTCTGTAGTGTAGTTATTCGGTCATGGTCATCGAGGGTGATTTCCTCCTTAACCACTTTCGATATGGCTCTGTCGTGCAACCCATCAAATGTGAACCTCGAGGGTGGATCCTCTTACGTTCACCTTGATGACAACATCGAGTAGAATTCACCAGGGGTGATTCCTTGGGTTTTCCCCTTGGTGTTAGACACATAGTTACTATGGTTACTATGACTTTGCATTGTGCCATGTTACTAAAGACGGGTCGACCCTGAGTGGTACCCGCGTGAGCTTAATTGCAAGTGATGTGGAGTCGGGTTGACCTGGAAGGTGCCCGCGAGATACTTACGAGGCGTGGCCGGCATTCTTAGCCCTTGCTGCAAGTACTCGAGACGGGGCGACGGGGTCACATCGATCGTGAGTCTCTGCTCGTTACCGCGCGTTCCTAATCCACTACGATTTGGATATTTGATCCGAGGGGCCTCTGGCCTGATAGCACTAACCATCACGTGGGCATTGTATGGGCGTTCTGCATCGTATGCATCAGTCGAAGCTTAATAGACGTCAGCGACTGAGCAGCGCGCACCGGGTTGGACTGAGTAAGCACCTGCCTTGTTGAAGGAGGTAGCTAGGTCTGCTCACCGGCCGCGTACGCAACGTGCAGGAGTTCCCGAGGAGATGGCCCATGACCCCTGGGGGTATAGGTTTAGTCCGGCGTGCTGGCCTCTCTATTAAGCCTAGGTCGGGTTGCGGCGTATTGTTTGGCCGAGGCCGGGCATGACCCAGGAAAGTGTGTCCGGCCGGAGTTAATCGAGCATGGTGGGTAAATTGGTGCACCCCTGTAGGGAAGAAAACATCTATCGATAGCCTGTCCTACGGTAACGGACACTTGGAGTTGTATCCCGATCGATACAACTAGAACTGGATACTTGTGATGAGAAATGGATTGTGATGAGACTTGGATATGAGATGATAACTCGATAGTATGGCTCTGGGATTGCTTTCTCACAGGGAGTCGAGAAAGGACCTCTGGCCGAGGTTGATAACACTTCTACTACTTTACTTTATGCTACTCTACTCCCCCCTGTTGCTGCAAGATGGTGGTTTCCAGAAGATGCTAGTCTTCGATAGGCTAGGCTTTCCCCTTCCCTTCTGGCATTCTGCAGTTTAGTCCACAGATACAACCCATTCCTTTGATACAGATGCATACTTAGTTTAGATCTGATGTAAGTCTTGCGAGTACTTTGGATGAGTACTCATGGTTGCCTTGCTACTTCTTTTCCCCCATACCCGTTTGTTGCGACCAAATGACGGAGCCCAGGAGCCAGACGACGCCACTGATGACTACTACTACCCGGAGGATACCTACTACTACGTGAAGACCGCTGACGACTTGGAGTAGTTTGGAGGCTCCTAGGCAGGAGGCCTTGCCTTTTCGATCGTTGTTTCTTTTGTGCTAGCCTTCTTAAGGCATTCTTGTCTAACTTATGTCTGTACTCAGATATTGTTGCTTCCGCTGACTCTTGTTTTTTCGAGCTTATGTATTCGAGCCCTCGAGGCCCCTGGCTTGTAAAATAAAGCTTGTATTATTTAAGTTTGTGTCTAGAGTTGTGTTGTGATATCTTCTCGTGAGTCCTTGACCTTGATCATACACATTTGTGTGTATGATTAGTGTACGGTCAAATCGAGGGCGTCACAACAGGCACCTCCACAGTGGGATCAGTGGATGCCCGCTCCTCAACAGTGGTATGAGTGGATGCCTGGTCCTCAGGATCCATACTAGCCTCCAGGCTATTGATTCGCTACCAAGTTAGGCCAAAAGCCTAAGCTTGGGGGAGTACGTGTTCTCACCGACTTTATATTCATGTTCACATATCATTCTATTTGTCGGTGTTCACACTATTCCATTATATCATCCATGCTTAGATTATTTTTCTTGCTTTCTTCTTGTGTGTTTGAAAAACATTAGAAAAACAAAAAAATATTTGTAGTAATTTACTTTCTATGTATGCTTAGTAGTAGCACTAAAAAGAAAATCCAAAAAGATTTCCTTGTTCTTCTTTTGCTTGTTGGGAGCTTTCCCGTGTAAATAGTTTTTCTCGTTTTCGCTTATTATTTGCTTGTTGAAGAAAAACAAAAAACTCCAAAAATATTTTGGTGTGTTTCTCTGAAATTCTTTTCTTGTATTCGAGTTGTATCGAGGAGAAGACCACGATGAAAATGTTGAGTGGCTCTCATATGAATAATTGTTGAACTAATAAAAGCCCATTTTACCTTGTCTTCTCCTGTTGAATAAAATGTTTTACAGATTTCAGCTTAGTCCATGGCACTCTTGCACTATTATTATTTTCATATGATTCAGTCGTGCAAGTGAAAGGCAATAATGACAATATTCGATGAGCTGGCTGTGGCAAAGAGAAACTGGTATGAACTCGACTTGTCTTGTCTGTGTAAATATGTTTAACTTAGTGCCCATGCTTCAGCCCATTATGATTAAACATGTTTGCAATGACAATTAGAGATTATAGTTTCTCATCCCATGCATAAGCAGCTGGGAGTGGATAATGACTTATCTTGGATATCAACATAGCGTTAAAATGATTGTGATGTAGTATGATGATATGGTATCCTCCTCTGAATGTTTGAGTGGCTTGACTTGGTACATCTTCATGCATGTAGTTGAATCAAAACCAACATAGCCTCTATAATGTTTATGTTCATGGTGTTCATATCGTACTCATGCTAGTGTCCAATGTTCCTTATGCATAATGCCTAGTTATGATCGTTGTTGCTCTCTACATGGTCGCTTCCCAATCTTAAATTGCTAGCCTTCGCCTGTACTAAGTGGGAATTCTGCTTGTACATCAAAAACCTTGAACCCAAAGTTATTCCAGATGAGTCCAGCATACCTACCTATATACGGTATTACCTTGCCGTCCTAAGTAAATTTGCATGTGCCACCTCTAAAAACTTCTTAAATAATTATCTGTTTTGTGTGCCTGGATCGTTCATGGAACAACAAGAGGTGGCCGATATCTTCCGTGCTAAGCATGCTATCCTCAGGTCGAGTGTTTATTCACTCGCCATCACACGAGGAAATGGGCGGTAATAGGGATGCCCAGTCCCAAACTGCAAAATACAAAAAAGAGTTCATCTCTTACATAATCAAACAAAAACTCCCAATGGAGTCAAAACCTTTACTTTCCGCTTGGGGACCGCCACTAGCGTGCTTA
Source organism: Triticum urartu (assembly GCF_056163025.1). Classification (NCBI taxonomy): domain Eukaryota; kingdom Viridiplantae; phylum Streptophyta; class Magnoliopsida; order Poales; family Poaceae; genus Triticum; species Triticum urartu. Next base: position 89,054,639 of record NC_141873.1, read on the forward strand.
GCATGGAAGATGTTGATAACTGATGGTCGTGAAGTGAATAAAAGGGGTGCATGTCTCAAAATATCATTTATCTCTGTTTTCAGAATTGAGCTCTGGCACCTCTGCAAGTCACTGCTTCCCTCTGCGAATGGACTTTCTATTTACTTTTATGTTTTGTCATCACCTTCTATAAACAAGCACCAGAAACTGAGTAGAGCACAGCGGTCATGATTTATGCATTGTGTATAGCTAATGTTGGGTGCATCATAACTGGATCTTTCTACCATGAATTACAATGTTTAGTCGTTGCCTGAACTACGGAGGTGCTCTGCATTTATGTTTTGCGGTCTCAGAAAGGGCTAGCGAGATACCATTTATGTTTTGCCAATGTGTTACTGTTTGAGATATCTTATTATTGCTTGCTAGCTGATTATGTCATTGATATGAATCATTATAATCTTTAAGAGTTATTGTTGACATGGTTACTTATAATGTTGGCTGAAAACCTGGGTGTTGTTTAAGCTTATTTATGCAAACAAGAGCAAAGGAGTTTGTAAAAGTTTTTCTTTCTCACTTTCAGTTTATCAACTAAATTGCTTGAGGAGAAGCAAATGTTTAAGCTTGGGGGAGTTGATACGTCTCCAACGTATCTACTTTTTGTCATGCTTTTCCTCTTGTTTTAGACTCTAATTTGCATGATTTGAATGAAACCAACCCCGGACTGATGTTGTTTTCAGCAGAACTACCATGGTGTTGTTTTTGTGCAGAAATAAAAGTTCTCGGAATGGAACGAAACTTTTTGAGGATTTTTATACCAATAATAAGAATTTCTGGAGCCAAGACCCATCGGAGAGGGGGCCCTGTGTGGGCACAGCCCAACAGGGCGCGCCCCCTCTCCTGGCGCTCCCAGGTTGGTTGTACCCACCTGGTGGCCCTGCTGATGACCCCCTTGATACTATAAATTCACATTATTCCAGAAGAAAAATCAGGGAGAAAGAATTATCATGATCCATGAGACGGAGCCACCGCCAAGCCCTGTTCTTCCTCGGGAGGGCAGATCTGGAGTCAGTTTGGGGCTCCGGAGAGGGGGATCTTCGATCTTCATCATCACCAACCTATCTCCATCGCCAATTCCATGATGCTCCCCACCGGGAGCGAGTAATTCCTTTGTAGGCTCACTGGTCAGTGAGGAGTTGTATGAGATTCATCATGTAATCGAGTTAGTTTTGTTAGGGCCTGATCCCTAGTATCCACTATGTTCTTAGATTGATGTTGCTATGACTTTGCCATGCTTAATGCTTGTCACTTTGGGCACGGGTGCCATGATTTCAGATCTGAACCGTTTATGAATTCATAGTGATATCCATGTTTTAGATCCGATCTTACAAGTTATAGTCAGCTACTACGGTTATGATCCGGCAACCCCGGAGTGACAACAACCGGGCCCACTCCCGGTGATGACCGTAGTTTGGGGAGTTCATGTATTCACTATGTGTTAATGCTTTGTTCCTATTATCTATTAAAAGGAGGCCTTAATATCGCTTAGTTTCCAATATGGACCCCGCTGCCATGGGAGGGTAGGACAAAAGATGTCATGCAAGTTCTTTTAATAAAGCACGTATGAATATTTACGGAATACATGCCTACATTATATCGATGAACTGGAGCTAGCGCCGTATCACCCTAGGTTATAACTGTCTCATGATGAATATCATCCAACAAGTCACCGATCCAATGCCTTCGCATTTATCCTTATTGATCTTGCTGCGTTACTATTGCTATCATCACTGTTACACTTGCTATAAATTACTGCTATCACTGTTTCTATTACTGTTGCTACTGTCACTACTATCAAAACTATCAAACTACTTTGCTACTGATCATATTGCTACAGATAATTAATCTCCAGGTGTGGTTGAATTGACAACTCAGCTGCTAATACCTTCAAATATTCTTTGGCTCCCCTTGTGTCGAATCTATAAATTTGGGTTGAATACCCTACCCTCGAAAACTGTTGTGATCCCCTATACTTGTGGGTTATCATTGATGTAGTTGAACGTCTTCTCGATTCAACTGATCAAGCACCGAACGTACGTCACCTCCGAGTTCTGCGCACGTTCAGCTCGATGACGTCCCTCAAGCTCTTGATCCAGCAAAGTGTCGAGGGAGAGTTTTGTCAGCACGACGACGTGGTGACGGTGATGGTGAAGTGATTCGCGCAGGGCTTCGCCTAAGCTATACGTGAATATGACCGGAGGCGTAACCTGTGGAGGGGGCGCCGCACACGGCTAACAATGTTTGTTGTGTGTTCTAGTGGTGCCCCCCTCATATATATAGGTTGGAGGGGAGGGGAATACTACTTGGGCGCCTCCCAATTCGGCCTCCCCCCTTTCCTATTCCTATTCGGAGTAGGAAGGGAAGAGGAGGAAGGCGGGATCTTATTCCCTTTTCCTTTCCTTCTTCCCCTTTCCTTCTCCAAATTGGCCATCTCATATGGGGGGGGGGCGCACCAGCCCCTTAGTGGCTGGTGTGTTTCCCCTCTTGGCCCATTAGGCCCATATAGCTTGCCGGGGGTTGCCCGGAACCCCTTCCGGTGACCCGGTACATACCCGGTACCCCAGAACACTTCAGGTGTCCGAATACTATCATCCTATATATTAATCTTTACCTCTCGACCATTTTGAGACTCCTCGTCATGTTCGTGATCTCATCCGGGACTCTGAACAACATTCGGTCACCAAATCACATAACTCATATAATACAAAATCGTGATCGAACTTTTAAGCATGCGGACCCTACGGGTTCGAGAACTATGTACACATGACCGAGACACCTCTCCGGTCAATAACCAATAGCGGAATCTAGATGCTCATATTGGTTCCTACATATTCTACGAAGATCTTTATCGGTCAAACCATAATGACAATATACGTTACTCCTTTTGTCATCGGTATGTTACTTGCCCGATCATCGGTATCTTCATTCCTAGTTCAATCTCGTTACTGGCAAGTCTCTTTACTCATTACATAATGCATCATCCCGCAACTAACTCATTAGTCACATGGCTTGCAAGGCTTATTATGATGTGCATTACCGAGAGGGCCCAGAGATACCTCTCCAATACTCGGAGTGACAAATCCTAATCTCGATTTATGCCAACCCAACAAACACCTTTGGAGATACCTGTAGAGCATCTTTATAATCACCCAATTACGTTGTGACGTTTGATAGCACACAAGGTATTCCTCCTGTATCCGAGAGTTGCATAATCTCATAGTCAAAGGAATATGTATAAGTCATGAAGAAAGCAATAGCTATACAACTTAACGATCAACATGCTAAGCTAACGGATGGGTCTTGTCCATCACATCATTATCCTAATGATATGATCTCGTTCGTCAAATGACAACACATGTCTATAGTTAGGAAACTTAACCATCTTCGATAAACGAGCTAGTCTAGTAGAGGCTTACTAGGGACACAACGTTTTGTCTATGTATCCACACATGTATCAAGTTTCCGGTCAATACAATTATAGCATGAATAATAAACATTTATCATGATATAAGGAAATATAAAATAACAACTTTATTATTGCCTCTAGGGCATATTTCCTTCAGTCTCCCACTTGCACTAGAGTCAATAATCTAGTTCACTTTGCCATGTGATTAACACCAACAGTTCACATCGGCATGTGATTAACACCCATAGTTCACATCGCCATGTGATTAAAACCCGTAGTTCACATCGCCATGCGACCAATACCCAAAGGGTTTACTAGAGTCAATAATCTAGTTCACATTGCCATGTGATTAATACCCAAAGAGTACTAAGGTGTGATCATGTTTTGCTTGTGAGAGAGGTTTAGTCAACGGATCTGCCACATTCAGATCCGTATGTATTTTGCAAATTTCTATGTCTATAATGTTCTGCATGGAGCTACTCTAGCTAATTGCTCCCATTTCAATACGTATCTAGATTGAGACTTAGAGTCATCTTGATCAGTGTTAAAGCTTGGATCGACGTAACTCTTTATGATGAACTCTTTATCACCTCCATAAACGAGAAACATTTCCTTAGTCCTCTTTAGGTACATTAGGATAATTTTGACCATTGTCCAGTGATCTACTCCTGGATCACTATTGTACCCCTTTTCCAAACTTATGACAAGGTACACAATAGGTCTGGTATACAGCATGGCATACTTTATAAAACCTATGGCTGAGGCATAGGGAATGACTTTCATTCTCTTTCTATTTTCTGCCATGGTCAGTTTTTGAGTCTTACTCAACTTCATACCTTACAACACAGGCAAGAACTCCTTCTTTGACTATTCCATTTTGAACTACTTCAAAATCTTGTCAAGGTATGTACTCATTGAAATTTTTTATCAAGCATCTTGATCTATCTCTATAGATCTTGATGCCCAATATGTAAGTAGCTTCACTGAGGTTTTTCATTGAAAACTTCTTATTCAATTATCCTTTTATGCTTTCCAGAAAAATTCTACATCATTTCCGATCAACAATATGTCATTCGCATATACTTATCAAAAAGGCTGTAGTGCTCCCACTCACTTTCTTGTAAATACAGGCTTCACCGCAAGTCTGTATAAAACTTATATGCTTTTATCAACTCATCAAAGCGTATATTCCAACTCCGAGATGCTTGCACCAGTCCATAGATGGATCGCTGGAGCTTGCACATTTTGTTAGCACCTTTAGGATTGACAAAACCTTCTGGTTGCATCATATACAACTCTTATTTGAAATATCCATTAAGGAATGCAGTTTTGATATCCATTTGCCAGATTTCATAATGTGGCAATTGCTAACATGATCCGGACGGACTTAAGCATCGCTACGGGTGAGAAAGTCTCATCATAGTCAACTCTTTGAACTTGTTGAAAACCTTTTTGCGACAAGTCGAGCTTTGTGGACAGTAACATTACCATCAGCATCAGTCTTCCTCTTGAATATCCATTTATTCTCTATGGCTTGCCGATCATCGCGCAAGTCAACCAAATTCCATACTTTGTTCTCATACTTAGATCCCATCTCAGATTTCATGGCCTCAAGCCATTTTGTGGAATCTGGGCTCATCATCGCTTCCTCATAGTTCATAGGTTCATCATGGTCTAGTAACATGACTTCCAGAACAGGATTACCATACCACTCTTGTGCGAAACATGCTCTGGTTGACCTACGAGGTTCAGTAGTAACTTGATCTGCAGTTTCATGATCATTATCATTAGATTCCTCTCTAGTTAGTGTAGGCATCACGGGAACGGTTTTCATTGATGTGCTACTTTCCAATTCAAGAGAAGGTACAATTACCTCTTCAAGTTCTACATTCCTCCAACTCACTTCTTCCGAGAGAAACTCCTCTAGAAAGGATCCATTCTTAGCAACAAAGTTTTTGCCTTCGGATCTGTGATAGAAGGTGTACCCAACAGTTCCTTTTGGGTATCCTATGAAGACACACTTCTCCGATTTGGGTTCGAGCTTATCAGGCTGAACCTTTTTCACATAAGCATCGCAACCCCAAACTTTAAGAAATGACAGCTTAGGTTTCTTGCCAAACCACAGTTCATATGGTGTCATCTCAACGGATTTACACGGTGCCCTATTTAACGTGAATGCAGTTGTCTCTAATGCATAACCCCAAAATGATAGTGGTAAACCGGTAAGAGACATCATAAATCATACCATATCTAATAAAGTACGGTTACGACGTTCGGACACACCATTACACTGTGGTGTTCTAGGTGGCGTGAGTTGTGAAACTATTCCACATTGTTTTAAATGAAGGCCAAACTCGTAACTCAAATATTCGCCACCGCGATCAGATCGTAGAAATTTTATTTTCTTGTTACGATGATTATCTACTTCACTCTGAAATTCTTTGAACTTTTCAAATGTTTCAGACTTGTGTTTCATTAAGTAGATATACCCATATCTGCTCAAATCATCTGTGAAGGTCAGAAAGTAATGATACCCGCCGCGAGCCTCAACACTCATCGGGCCGCATACATCGGTATGTATTATTTCCAATAAGTCAGTGGCTCGCTCCATTGGTCCGGAGAACGGAGTTTTAGTCATCTTGCCCATGAGGCATGGTTCGCAAGCATCAAATGATTCATAATCAAGTGATTCCAAAACCCCATCTGCATGGAGTTTCTTCATGCGCTTTACACCAATATGACCTAAACGGCAGTGCCACGAATATGTTGCACTATCATTATCAACTTTGCATCTTTTCACATCAATATTATGAATATATGTATCACTACGATCGAGATTCAATAAACCATTTACATTGGGTGTATGACCATAGAAGGTCTTATTCATATAAGCAGAACAACAATTATTCTCTAACTTAAAAGAATAACCGTATTGCAATAAACCTGACCTAATCATATTAATGCTCAACGCAAACACCAAATAACTTTTATTTAGGTTCAATAGTAATCCCGAAGGTAGAGGGATTGGGTGATGGTGATCGTATCGACCTTGGAGTTACTTCCAACACACATCGTCACCTGATATGTCTCCAACGTATCTACTTTTTCTCACGCTTTTCCTCTTGTTTTGGACTCTAATTTTCATGATTTGAATGAAACTAACCCCGGACTCACGCTGTTTTCAGCAGAACTACCATGGTGTTGTTTTTGCGCAGAAATAAAAGTCCTCGGAATGGAACAGAACTTCTTGAGGATTTTTTATACCAATAATAAGAATTTCTAGAGCCAAGACCCACCGGAGAGGGGCCCCTGGGTGGGAATAACCCATCAGGGCACGCCCCCCTCTCCTGGCGCGCCCAGGTGGGTTGTACCCACCTGGTGGCCCCGCTAATGACCCCCTTATACTACAAATTCTCATCCAGAAAAAAATCAGGGAGAAAGAATTATCGTGACCCACGAGACGGAGCCGTCGCCAAGCCCTGTTCTTCCTCGGGAGGGAAGATCTGGAGTCCGTTTGGGGCTCTGGCGAGGGGGATCTTCGATCTTCGTCATCACCAACCTATCTCCATCGCCAATTCCATGATGCTCCTCACCGGGAGTGAGTAATTCCTTCGTAGGCTCACTGGTCGGTGAGGATTTGGATGAGATTCATCATGTAATCAAGTTAGTTTTTTTAGGGCCTGATCCCTAGTATCCACTATGTTCTTAGATTGATGTTGCTATGACTTTGCCATGCTTAATGCTTGTCACTTTGGGCCCAAGTGCCATGATTTTAGATCTGAACTGTTTATGAACTCATCATTATATCCATGTTTTAGATCCGATCTTGCAAGTTATAGTCACCTACTACAGTTATGATCCAGCAACCTCGGAGTGACAACAACCAGGCCCACTCCCGGTGATGACCGTAGTTTGAGGAGTTCATGTATTCACTATGTGTTAATGCTTTGTTCTTTTTCTCTATTAAAAGGAGGCCTTAATATCCCTTAGTTTCCAATATGGACCCCACTGCCACGGGAGGGTAGGACAAAAGATGTCATGCAAGCTCTTTAAATAAAGCATGTATGACTATTTACGGAATACATGCCTACATTATATCGATGAACTAGAGCTAGTGCCGTATCGCCCTAGGTTATAACTGTCTCATGATGAATATCATCCAACAAGTCACCGATCCAATGCCTACGAATTTATCCTTATTGATCTTGCTGCGTTACTATTGCTATCATCACTGTTACACTTGCTATAAATTACTGCTATCACTGTTACTGTTACCGTTGCTACTGTCACTACTATCAAAACTATCAAACTACTTTGCTACTGATCATATTGCTGCAGATAATTAATCATCCAACCAAGTTCAAAATGCAAACCAAGTTCATGACACAAACGAAGGACACATCAAGCCTCGTCCTCGTCTTCGTCCTCATATTCGAAAGACGATTCTTCCTCCTCCGAAGATGATTCTTCTTCCTCCTCCTCCTCATCATGCACCGCATCACGTGAAGCTCTAACGGTGTTGGCAAGATCTTCAACGGCATCTTCATGGGAATGTGTGTGAGGGGGCACACCGGAAGACATTCCTCCCATGGCAGCCGGAGGTGCACCCATGCCTCCCATGAGAGAAGCAAAACTCATGCCTCCCATAGCGGCCATAGCATCGGGGGGTGCTCCAAAGCCACCCATGCCTCCCATGGTCTCCATGGTAGCTCCAAAGCCACCCATGGCACCTAAGCCACCCACGGTACCTCCGAAGCCACCCATGCCTCCCATGGCGCCAAGGCCACCACCACCCATTGCGCGAATCATGGCTCTTTTTTGGATCAAGACTTCTTCACAGGCAAGATTGACATACTCCTTTTGCATCTCATTGAGGGTAGATGTGTCCAAGAAGAA